>NW_024055730.1:2029384-2279586 GCF_902713615.1 Scyliorhinus canicula
CTCCTTCTGCACTGTTGATTCTATGATGTATCTGTGTTCCAAGCAAACCAGCAAGGTATCGCCCGCGTCCCGAGATAACCCCTGGATATGAACAAATACCCTAACATAGCAGACGTAATTTCTTGCATATCATCACTGCTCCTCCACCAACATATTATCCCCGACCGCCAAATGTCATCACAGCCAACAAGTTATCACCCTTGCTACCTAAATGTCACCGCTCTCAACCGAATATCACCCCCCAAAAAATATTACACTCCATTGTATATCAGTCCCAAGATATACCAATCCTCGATAAAAACCACAGATTATCACCCACAACAAACGGATGACCCCAGCCAGGTATCACTCTACCCGCTACGATCACCAAACAACCTGAACCACAGGTTTAGCACAGTAGGCTAAATAGCTGACTTAAAATGCAGAATAATACGAGCAGCGCGGGTTCAATACCCGTACCGGCCTCCACAAACAGGCACCAGGATATAGCCAAGGGACTTCAATAAAGTTTACTTGTGACAATAAGCAATTATTATCATTGGATCATCCTCGCTCCTCGGATGTGAATCCACCATGGAATACATGACCCCCGCGAAACAGCACTGCACAACAGATATCAGCACCCACCGGATATCTACCAACCCTCCGATATCACCCAACCCCAGAGACCACTCAACCACAGATATCACAGGACGAGGACGAGCATGGCTAAATGCATAGGTCGTTTTGGCCGAGCATAACGAAAGTGGAACCATCTTCAAGAACGAGCATGGCTAACTTTAAAAAATCTTAGACGCCGAGTTGGCTAAATTTTAAACAGATTCGACGCAGAGAATGACAAAATTCGAAACATCATCAAGGCCGAACATGGCTAAATTTCAACCATTTCCAAGGCCTCGCATGGGTATATTTATGCATCTTTGAGGTCGAGAATGACTAAATTTTAAAAATCTTAGAGGTTGAGCATGGCAGAATGTTTTCTAAAAAAAAAACAAATTCAATAAATTTCGCATGAACAAAACCTACTCTGCAATCTTTGGGTGTGTGAGGGTGAAACCAACGCAAACTCGGGGATAAAATCAACACGGAAAGTGACCCAAAGCCCGGATCAAACATGGGAGCAAACGGGGAGAGGCAGCAGTCTAACCCACTGCGCTACCGTGCTGCCCTGCATGGCTGAATTTTAAACATCTTAGAGAACAGTGCCCTAAAGTAAACAGCCTATTTATATTGTGCCCTGCAGTAAACCGTCTATTTTCTTTTATATATGTTTTATTGCGTTTCTGATCAAAGTATATTTACCGTTATGTACACTGACAAGATATATACACATGTATCGAAGAGAAGGGCACACCCAAACATACCAAATTAAAGAAAATAGTTAATCATAAAAAAAATGAAATAGAATAAGTGGTAGGGTATTGTGCACCAGCTCAGCAGCAAAACTCTGTACAACTGGCAAAATTAATTACAACACATAATTGGGCGACTGTGGTGGGGGGTGGGGGGGAGGGTGGAGATTGGGGAGATAAATATACATTTGGGTGCGGAGAAATGTGGGTGATACTCGAATAGGTTTGGTGTTGGTGTTGTCGCTTGCTTCTCCTGGACGGATCCGCTGCCTTCTCGCGCTAAACTCCGCTTCTGCTGTTCATCCCGTCTTTTTCGTCTTTATTCTCCTCTTCCCTGCTCCTGGAGATACCATGTCGTTATTTATCCCACTGTCTCTTCCTTCTCCCCCTCTCTTACACGGTCTATTTAAACAGTGTCCGACAGTAAACAGGTATCTTACAGTGCTCAACAAGAAACAGAGACTATTTAAAACGTTTCCTCAGTAGTCTATTTAAATCGTGGCCTGAAGTAAACAGTCTATCTAATCACCACCATTCAGTAAACAGTCTATCTACACAGTGTCCGACAGTAAAACGTCGATTTAAACACTGCCCACACTAAACAGTCTATTGAAACGTCACCCTTCAGTAAACTTAGTCTATTTAAACAGTGCCCGACAGTAAACAGTCTATTTTACCAGTGCCCGATAGTTAAGTCTATTGAAACACTTGCGCTACAGTAACAGACTAGAAAAACTGTCCGACAGTAAACAGTCCAGTTAAACAGTGCCCTACAGTCTGTTTAAACTGTGGCCGAAAGGAAACATACTCTATTTAAACAGCCCTCCAGTTAACTTAGTCTATGTAGGCAGAACCCTACAGAATACTACAATACCACAGCCTATTTAAACAGTGCGCTCAAGTCAACAGTTTCTTTAAAAAGTGCCCTAGACTAAACAGTCTATTTAAACATCGCCCGATAGTAAACAGTCTATTTAAACAGTGCCCTGTAGTTAACAGTCTATTGAACAGTGTGCAACAGTAAACAGAGACTACATAAACAATGTCCAACAGTAAACAGTTTATTTAAATAGTGCCCTATAGCAAAAACTGGAGGGTTTAAACTAGTATGGGGGGGGGGGGGTATCGGAGCAATAGGACAGAAGTTGAAAACATTGAGGGAAAACGGGGGAATAGGGCCAGTATGGCATTGGGAAGAGCAGACGGGGAGATGTTGCTACACAGCGGGAATGGTGGACTGAAGTGCATGTTTTAATGCAAGAAGTAAAACGGTTAAGGAGGATTGATTCAGAGCTTGGAATAGTACCTGGGACTATGATGTTGTATCCATTATAGGGACCTGGTTGAGGGAAGGACAGTATTGGCAGCCAAACGTGCAAGTATTTAGATGTTTCAGGCGGGAGAGAGGGGGATGTAAAAGGGGTGTAGGTGTTGCGCTACTGGTTCGGGAGGACACCTCAGAGGGCAGCGCGTCTATATGGGTAGATATCAAGAAAAGAAGGGTGCAGCCACAATGTTGGGGGTATACTACTGGCTTCCCAACAGCCAGCGGGAGATAGAGCAGATAGGCAGATAGATTTGGAACGGAGTGTATGCTACAGAATTGTTCTGATGGGACACTTCAACTTCCAGAATATTGATTGGGACTCACTTAGTGCTGGGAGCTTGGACGGGGCAGAGTTTGTAACGAGAAACCAGGATGGCTTCTTAAAACAATATGTTGATAGTCCAACGAGGGAAGGGGCTGTACTGGACCTGGTATTGGGGAATGAGCCCAGACAAGTGTCGAAGTTTCAGTAGGGGAGCATTTTGGGAACAGTTACCACAATGCAGTAAGTTTTGACGTGCTTGTGGAGAAGGATACGGGTGGTATCGGGTTAACATTGTAAATTAGGGGAAGGCTAATTATAACAATATTAGCCGGAAACTGAAGAACCCAGGGGACGGATGTTTGAGGGTAAATCAACATCTGACATGTGGGAGGCTTTCAAATGTAAGTTGAAAGGATTTCAGGACCAGCATGTTCCATTGCGTAAGAAGGATAAATAAGGCACATTTCGGGAATGTTGGATGAGGAGAGAATTGTGGGCCCGTCAAAAAGAAAAAGCAGGCACTTGCCTGCGGCAGAAGGCTGGGACCAGACGAAACCCGTGTGGAATACAAGGAAAAAGGCAGAAAAGTAAGAAAGGAGTCAGAAGGGCTAAAATGGGGTCACAAAAAGTAATTGGGAAATAGGGTTCAGGAAAATCCAAAAGCTTTTTACACGTACATATAAAAGCACGAGGGTAGCCAGGAACGGGTTGGTCAACTGATTGGTAGGCAAGGGAATCTACGTGTTGAGCCAGAGAAAATGGACGAGGTACTAAATTAATACTTTGCATCAGTAGTCACCAAAGAGAATTTGCATACGTGCAGTGTGGTCAGCCTAATATGAAAGTGGTTTATGGAGGGGCTGTTGTCAAGTGACAGTTAAACCCGAACACTTCGTCTGTTTTTCCCCCTTACCTCCTCCTCTGACCAAAATAAAAAAAACACGTCGTTGGGAAGCGGGAGCAGGGGCCTGTCGTGACCGTGAGTGAGTTCCTTTAAAATTGCTTACCTTTCAGCGGGAGCAGGGGTTGAGGGAATATCAGATACGCTCTTCCTTTCTTTTTCCTTTTTTAAACAAAAATCTAGAGGTAATGTCAGGGAAGTCAGTACAATGCTCCTCCTGCAGAATGTTTGAGGTGAGGGACGCCGTCAGTGTCCCTGTTGATTTCATCTGTAGGAAGTGCCCCCAAATCCAGCTCCTCAAAAACCGTTTTAGGGAACTGGAGCTGGATAAAATTCGGATCATTCGGGAGGCAGAGGGGTCAGAGATAGAAGCTTCAGGTACGCCAAAGAATAAAGATAGATGGGTGACGGTGAGAGGGGCTGGAGGTAAGCAGTCAGTACAGGAATCCCCTGTGGTCGTTCCCCTTAGTAACAGGTATAGAGCTTTGGATACTGATGCGGGGGGGGGGGGCTTACCAGGCGTCAGCCATGGGGTAAAGGTCTCTGCCACAGAGTCTGTCCCTGTTGTTCAGAATGGAAGGGGGAAAGGCGTAGAACATTAGTCATTGGAGACTCCATAGTTAGAGTGATAGGATATTCTGTGGGAACGCGAGAGACTCGCGGTTGGTGTGTTGCCTCCCAGGTGCCAGGATCCGCAATGTTTCAGATCGTGTTTTCGGGATCCTTAAGGGGGAGGGGGAGCAGTCTAAGTCGTGGTCCACAAACGACATAGGTAGGAAAAGGGATAGGGATGTAAGGCAGGAATTCAGGGAGCTAGGGTGGAAACAGAGCTAGAACAAACAGAGTTATTATCTCTGGGTTGTTACCCGAGCCACGTGCTGGCGAGTCGAGGACTAGTGAGAGAGAGCAGTGGACACGTGGCTGCAGGATGGTGCAGAAAGGAGGGTTTCAAAATTCCTGGACAATTGGGGGCTCATTCTGGGGTAGGTGTGACCTCTACAAACGGGATGTCTACACCTGGACCAGAGGGGTACAAATATCCTGCGGGGAGGTTGCTAATGCTCTTCCGGAGGGTTTAAACTAGTTCAGCAGGAGATTGGGGACCTGAATTGTAGCTCCAGTGCACAAGAAGCTGAGAGTAGTGAGGTCATGAGTAAGGTTTCAAAGTTGCAGGAGTGTACCGGCAGGAAGGAAGGTGGACTGAAATGCGTCTACTTCAATGCCAGGAGCATCCGGAATAAGGTGGGTGGAGCTTGCGGCATTGGTTAGTACCTGGGGCTTCCAATGTTGTGGCTATTATCGGAGACACGGATAGAGCAGGGCGAGGAATGGTTGTTGCAAGTGCCGTGGTTTAGATATTTCAGTAAGTTCAGGGAAGGTGGTAGGAGAGGGGGAGGGGTGCTTTGTTAGTCAAGGACAGTATTACGGTGGCTGAGAGGACATTTGATAATGACTCGAATACTGGATGGTAGTATGGGATGAGTTAAAGAAACAGGAAAGGAGAGGTCACCCTGTTAGGGCTTTTCTATAGGCCTCCGAAACGTTCCAGAGATGTAGAGGAAAGGATTGCAAAGTTGATTCTGGATAGGAGCGAAAAAAACAGGGTTGTTGTTATGGGGGACTTTAACATTCAAAATATTGACTGGATGCACTATAGTTCGAGTACGTTAGATGGATCCGTTTTTGTCCAATGTGTGCAGGAGGGTTTCCTGATGCAGTCGGTAGATAGGCCAACAAGAGGCGTGGCCATATTGTATTTGGTACTGGGTAATGAACCAGGACAGGTGTTAGGTTTGGAGGTAGGTGAGCATTGTGGTGATAGTGACCACAATTCGATTACGTTTACTTTAGCGATGGAAGTATAAACGACAGGGAAAGAGTTATTGCTGGGGGAAAGGCAATTATGATGCGATGAGGCATGACTAGGATGCATCGTCTGGAGAGGAACACTGCAGGGGATGGACACAATGGAAATGTGGAGCATGTCCAAAGAACAGCTTACTGCGTGTCCCTTGATAAGTATGTACCTGTTAGGCAGGGAGGAAGTGGTCGAGGGAGGGAACAATGCGTTACTAAAGCACTTGAATCACTTGTCAGAGGAAGAAGGAGGCTTATGTGAAGATCAGACGTGATGGTTCAGTCGGGTCGCTGAGAGTTACAAGGTAGCTAGGAAGGCTCTAAAGAGAGAGCTAAGAAGAGCCAAGCGAGGACATGAGAAGTCTTTGGCAGGTAGGATCAAGGATAACCCTAAGCTTTCTATCGGTATTGTCAGGAATAAAAGAAGACTAAGGTAAGAGTAGGGCCACTCAAGGACAGTAGTTGAAGTTGTGCGTGGAGTCCGAGGAGATAGGAGAGATGCTAAATGAGTATTTTTTCGTCAGTTTTAACACAGAAAAAGACAAAGTTGTCGAGGAGAATACTGAGATACAGGCTACTAGACTAGAAAGGCTTGAGGTTTAAAGGAGGAGGTGTTAGCGATTCTGAAAAGTTTGAAAATAGTAGTCCCCTGGGCCCGATGGGATTTATCCTAGGATTCCTCTGCAAAGCTAGCGAGGAGATTGCTGAGCATTTGGCTTTGATCTTTAAGTCATCTTTGTCTACAGGAATAGAGGCAGAGGACTGGAGGATAGCTAAAGTTGTCCCCTTGTACAAGAAGGGAGTAGAGATAACCCCCGGTAACTATAGGCCAGTGAGCCTTATTTCTGTTGTGGGAAAAGTCTTGGAAAGGTTTATAAGAGATAGGATGTATAATCATCTGGAAAGGAATAATTTGATTAGAGATAGTCAACATGGTTTTGTGAAGGGTAGGTCGTGCCTCACAAACCTCATTAAGTTCTTCGAGAAGGTGAGCAAACAGGTGGATGAGGGTACAGCATTTGATGTGGTGTATATGGATTTCAGTAAGCGTTTGATAAGGTTCCCCACGGTAGGCTATTGCAGAAAATACATAGACATGAGATTCAAGGTGATTTATCAGTTTGGATCAGAAATTAGCTAGCTGATCGAAGAAAACGAGTGGCGGTTGATGGGAAATGGTCTGCCTGGTGTCCAGTTGCTAGTGGTGTGCCACAAGGATCTGTTTTGGGGCCGTTGCTGATTGTCCATTTTATAAATGACCTGGCGGAGGGCGTAGATGGATGGGTGAGTAAACTTTTCGGATGACACTGAAGTCGGTGAAGTTGTGGACAGTGCAGAAGGATGTTACAAGTTACAGGGGGGCATAGATACGCTGCAGAGCTGGGCTGACAGGTGGCAAATGTAGTTTAATGCAGAAAAGTGTGAAGTGGTTTATTTTGGAAGGAATAACAGAAAGGCAGAGTCCTGGGCTAATGGTAAGATTCTTGGTCGTGTGGATGAGCATAGAGATCTCGATGTCCATGTCCATATATCCCTGAAAGTTGCCACCCAGGTTGAGAGGATTGTTAAGAAGACGTACGGTGTGTTAGCTTTTATGAGTAGAGGAATTGCATTTCGGAGCCATGAGTTCATGTTGCAGTTGTACAAAACTCTGGTGCGGCCGTATTTGGAGTATTGTGTGCAGTTCTGGTCGCCACATTATAGGAAGGATGTGGCAGCATTGGAAAGGGTGCAGAGGAGATTTACAAGAATGTTGCCTGGTATGGAGGGAAGATCATATGAGGAAAGGCTGAAGGACGTGAGGCTGTTTTCGTTAGAGAGAAGAAGGTTAAGAGGTGACTTAATTGAGGCATACCAGAGGATCAGAGGATTAGATTGGGTGGACAGTGAGAGGCTTTTTCCTCGGATGGTGATGCCCAGCACGAGGGGACATAGCTTTAAATTGAGGGGAGATATTTATAGGACAGACGTCAGAGGTAGGTTCTTTACTCAGAGAGTAGTAAGGGCGTGGAATGACCTGCCTGCAACAGTAGTGGACTCGCCAACACTGAACGCATTCAAATGGTCATTGGATAGGCATATGGACGATATGGGAACAGGGTAGAGGGACTTTAGAGGGATTTCACAGGACGGCGCAACATCGTGGGCCGAAGGGCCTCTACTACGCTGTAATGTTCTGTGCAGAATGAATTGGTGGACGTTGATTCTGAAGAAGGGACGATCGGTAGTCAGGGTCACATTGAGATCCAAAAAGACGAGATTCAGGGCTCCTTGAAAATTATTAAGGTAGATTACTGGAGAGAATTCTTCGAGACAGGATCGACTCCCAGTTGGAAGCAAATGGACTTATTTGCGAGACGTAGCACGGTTTTGTGCAGCTAGGTCATACCTCACTAACTTGATATTGTTTTTCAAAGAGGTCACAAAGATGATTGATTAAGGTAGGGGAGTGGATGATGTCTATATGGGCTTCAGTAATGTCTTTTACAAGGTCCCTCATGGTAGGACTGGTACAAAAGATGAAGTCACTGGATCACGGGTGAGCTGGCAAGATGGATAGGTCAAAGAAGGCAGCGAGTGGCAATGGAAGCGTGCTTTTCTGATTGGAGGGCTGTGACGTGGTGTTCCGCAGGGATTAGTGATGGCACCTTTGCTGTTCGTAGTACATTAAAATGATTTGGAGGAAAATGTAACTGGTCTGATTAATACGTTTGCAGACGCCTCAAAGGTTCGTAGAATTGCGGATAGCAATGAGGACTGCCAGAGGATTCAGCCGGATTTCGATCGTTTGGAGACATGTGCGGAGAGATGGCCGATGTGTTTTATCCGGAGAAATGTCAGGTAATGCATTTTGGAAGGGCTAATGCAGGTTTGAAATATATAGTGAATGGTAGAACCCTCAGTAGTATTGACAGGCAGAGAAATCTTGTTGTACAGGTCCAGAGGTCACTGAAAGGGGCATAAGGTGGAGAAGGTTGTCAAGAAGGTATACGGCATGCTTGCCTTCATTTGCCGGGGCATTGAGTATAAGAATCGGCACGTCATATTGAAGCAGTATAGAACCTTAGTTAGACCACACTTGGAGTATCGTGTGCAATTCTGGTCCACCCACTAACAGAAGGATGTGGAGGGTTTAGAGAGGATACAGAATAGATTTACCACAATTTTGCCTGGTATGGAGTGCATTAGCTATGAGGAACGGTTGAATAAACTCGATTTGTTCTCACATGGTAATTATTTACACATACTAGTAATCTCACTGGAACGAAGGAGGTTGAGGGGCGACCTGACAGAGGTGTACAAAATAATGAGGGGCAGAGACAGAGTGGATAGACAGAGGCTTTTTCCCAGGTAGAGTGGTCAATTAATACGAGACATTGGTTTAAGGTGCGAGGGGCAATATTTAGAGATTTACGAGGCAAGTTTTTTACACAGATGGTTGTGGGTACCACTCCCGTGGCTAGCTTTGTAAAATCGTTCGTTTTGATTTGGAATAGTCAATAACTAATTATCCTTCCATATGAACAGCACGTGCACTGATTATTGTCCCGTCCCTCTGAGCAGCACCTCCTCTGACTAATTCCCCTCCCTCTGAACAGCCCCTACCCTGACGAATTCCCCCTCCCTGTGAACAGCACCTACCCTGACTAATTCCCCATCTCTGTGAGCCGCTCCTAACCTGACTAATTCGCCCTCCCCGTGAAAAGCCCCTACCCTGACTAATTCCCCTGCCTGTGATACTGTGTAAGTAGAGAGGGTTCAGATTGATTCGTGGGATGCTGGCTAAGTAGGCTATGTTTGCTGCAGTAGACTGTTAAAATAGACAGTTCACTGTAGGTACTGTTGAAATTCAAGTTTACTGTGGGAAAGAGTGCAACTAGACTGATTACTGCTGGACACTGTATAAACAGGCTGTTTACTATGGAACACTGTTTAAATAGACTGTTAAAAGAACAAAGAACAATTAAAAGTACCACACAGCATCAGGCCCTTCGGCCCTCCAAGCCTGTTGCGACCATATTGTCCGTCCAAACATAACGGTTTACACTGAGAATATAGAACATTACAGCGCAGTACGGGTCCTTCGGCCCTCGATGTTGTGCCGACCCGTGAAACCATCTGAAGCCGATCTGACCTACACTATTCCATTTTCATCCAAATGTCTATCCAGTGACCACTTAAACGCCCTTAAAGTTGGTGACTCTACTACTGTTGGAGGCAGGGCGTTCCACACCCATAGTGCTCTCTGAGTAAAAAAACTGCCTCTGACATCTGTCCTCTATCTACCGCCCCTCAATGTAAAGCTATGTCCCCTCGTGTTGATCATCACCATCCGAGGAAAAAGACTCTCAGTGTCCACCCTACCTAACCCTCTGACTATCTTAAATGTCTCTATTACATCACCTCTCAGCCTTCTCCTCCCTACCGAAAACAACATCTGGTCCCTGAGTCTTTCCACGTAAGACCTTCCCTCAATACCAGGCAACATTCTATTAAATCTCCTCTGAACCCTTTCCAAAGCTTCCACCTCCTTCCTATCATGTGGTGACCAGAACTGCACGCAGTAATCCAGGTGCGGCCGCACCAGAGTTTTGTTCAGCTGCAGCATGACTTTGTGGCTCCGAAACTCAATCCCCCTACTGATAAAGGCTAGCACATCATATGCCTTCTTAACAGCCCTATTAACCTGGGTGGCAACTTTCTGGGATTTATGTACCTGGATGCCGAGATCTCTCTGTTCATCAACACTACCAAGTATCTTGCCATTTGCCCAGTACTCTGCATTCCTGTTACTCCTTCCAAAGAGAACCACCTTACACTTTTCCGCATTAAACACCATCTGCCACCTCTCAGCCCAGCTCTGACGCTTATCTATGTCCCTCTGTAACCTATCACATCCTTCAGCACTATCCACAACTCCACCGACCGTCGTGTCATCAGCAAATTTACGAACACATCCTTCTACACCCTCTTCCAGGTCATTTATAAAACTGACAAACAGCAGTGGCCCCAAAACAGATCCTTTCGTTACACCACTAGTAACAGAACACCAGGATGAACATTTGCCATCAACTACCACTCTCTGTCTTCTTTCAGCTAGCCAATTACTGATCCTAACCGCAACAAATCACCTTCAATCCCATACTTCCGTATTTTCTGTAATAGCCGACCGTGGGGAACCTTATCAAACGCCTTACTGAAATCCATATACCCCACATCAACCGCTATACCCTCATCCACCTATTTGGTCAACTGCTCACAAAACTCAATAAGGTTTCTGAGGCATGACCTACCCTTCATAAAATCGTGTTGAGTACCGCTAATCAAATTTTTCTTTTCAAGATGATTATGAATCCTATCTCTTATAACGTTTTCCAATTTTTAACCCACAACCGAAGTAAGGCTCACAGGTCTATAATTACCAGGGTTGTCTCAACTCCCCGTCTTGAACGAGGGGACAACATTTGCTATCCTCCAGTCTTCCGGCACTATTCCTGTCGACAAAGATGACATAAATATCAAGGACAAAGGTCTGCAATCTCATCCCTGGCTTCCCAGAGCATCCTAGGATAAATCCCATCTGGCCCAGGGAACTTATTTTTTTTATACTTCCCAAAATTGCTAACATCACCTCCTTGTGAATCTCAATCCTATCTAGCCTGGTCGACTGTACCTGAGTATTCTTCTCGACAACATTGTCTTTCTCCAGTGTAAACATTGACGAAAAATATCCATTTAACGCTTCCCTTATCCGCTCTGATTCCACACAGAACTTTCCACTACTATCCTTGATTGGCCCTAATCTTACTCTATTCATTATTTGTTCCATATGTACCGAAATAAATATTTACTCCCCTTTAGGTCCTTCCTGGATAACTTGTAACTCTCAACTGCCCTAACTGAGCCTTCATTTCTCATCCTAACATAAGCCTTCTTCGTCCTCTTGACAAGTGCTTCAACTTACGGTTACCTTGCTCGACAACTTCCTCCCTGCCTGACAGGTACATAGAACATAGAACATAGAACAGTACAGCACAGAACAGGCCCTTCGGCCCTCAATGTTGTGCCGAGCCATGATCACCCTACTCAAACCCACGTATCCACCCTATACCCATAACCCAACAACCCCCCCCCCCTTAACCTTACTTTTTTATTAGGACACTACGGGCAATTTAGCATGGCCAATCCACCTAACCCGCACATCTTTGGACTGTGGGAGGAAACCGGAGCACCCGGAGGAAACCCACGCACACAGGGGGAGGACGTGCAGACTCCACACAGACAGTGACCCAGCCGGGAATCGAACCTGGGACCCTGGAGCTGTGAAGCATTTATGCTAACCACCATGCTACCCTGCTGCCCATATGCTGCCTACATATTTATCAAGGACACGCAGTAGCTGTTCCTTGAAAAAGCTCCACATTTCGATTGTACCCGTCCCCTGCAGTTTCCTTCCCCATCCAATATATCAGATATCTTGCCGAATAGCATCATAATTGCCTTTCTCCCAGCTATAATTCTTACCTTGCGGTATATACCTATTCCGGCCCATCGCTAAAGTAAACATAACCGAATTGTGATCACTATCACCAAAGTGCTCACCTACAATGTGGCATTGCCCCTTGTTGGCCTGTCTACATACTGTGTCAGAAAACCCTCATGCACACACTGCACAAAAACTGACCCATCTATAGCATTCGAACTATAGTATTTCCAGTCAATATTTGGAAAGTTAAAGTCCCCCATAACTACATGTTACTCTCGCTCCTGTCGAGAATCATCTTTGCTATCCTTTCTCTACATCTCTGGAACTATTCGGAGGTCTATAGACTACTCCCAACAGGGTGAACTCTCCTCTCCTGTTCCAAACCTCGGCACATACTACCTCAGTAGACGAGTCCTCAAACGTCATTTCTGCCGCCGTAATACTTTCCTTGATTAACAATGCCACACCCCCCCCCCCACTCTTTTACCATCGTCTCTGTTCTGACAGATACATATAAATACTGGAACCTGCACCAACCATTCCTGTCCCTGCTCTCCCCATCTCCGAGATCGCCACAACATCGAGCTCCCAGGTACCAACTCATGCTGCAAGCTCACCCACCTTATTCCGGATGCTCCTGGCGTTGAAGTAGACACACTTCAAACCAGCGTCTTGCTTGCTGGTGACCTCTTTCGAACTTTTAACACTATCCCTGACCTCACTACTGTCGACATCCTGTACACTGGGACTACAATTTAGGTTCCCATCTCCCTGCTGAATTAGTTTAACCCCCACCCCCCGATGAACACTAGCAAATCCCCCCCTCCCAGGACATTGGTGCCCCTCTGGTTCAGGTGAAGACCATCCTGTTTGTAGAGGTCCCACCTACCCCAGAATGAGCCCCAATTATCCAGGAAACCAAAACCCTCCCTCCTGCACCATCCCTGTAGCCAGGTGTTCAGTTCCTCTCTCTTCTTATTTCTCTCGCTAGCACGTGGCACGGGTAACAATCCAGAGATACCAACTCTCTTTGTTCTAGCTCTCAGCTTCCACCCTAGCATCCTGAATTTCTGTCTCAAATCCCCATCTCTCTTCCTACCTATGTCGTTGGTATCTATGTGGACACGAATTTGGGCTTCTCCCCCTCCTCCATAAGGATCTGAAAAACACGATCAGAGACATCACGAACCCTGGTACCTGGGAGGCAACACACTAACCACGAGTCTTCCTGGGTCCGTATATCTTTATTCCAATCTTATTCATGTATTTGTCAAGATGCCCCTTTAACGTCACTATCGTTCCTGTTTCCACCCTCTCTTCTGGTTGCGAACTCCAGGCACCGACTACCCTCTGTGTAAAAAAACTTGCCTTGTATATCTCCTCGAAACCTAGACCCTCGCACCTTAATCCTATGCTCCCTTGTAATTGACCCCTAAACTTTGGGAAACAGGATCTGACTATACACTTTGTCGATGCCCCTCATAATTTTATAGACCACTGTCAGGTCGCACCTCAACCTCATTCGTTCCAGTGTAATTACTTGTATGTGTAATTTGATTATCCTGCGCATTGATCATGGCCTATCAAACTAACCTGTACAGTTTTAGATTCCCCTCTTCCCGAGCAATTTTATCTGTGCTCTCCCAGCCAGACATTCTTGTTTTTATTTCTGAATGTATCTTTATATGTTGCGCCTTTACCAGGAACGTAATCCGTGGCCGAGTCGCCGACACCATCTCAGTAGCAGCCCTTCGTCTGCTATACCACCTTCATCCAATCCTCGCTGTCAAGGATTCGGAGACATTAACCTCTGACGTCATATATTCAATCTGCTCCGAAAACCGTAAATTGTTGATACAGGACCTCGTCCAATTTTCTATCTCTGTCGTTGGTACCAATGTAACCCACGACCTCTGTCTGTTACCACTGCCTATTCAGAATGTCCTTCAAGGGTTTTCCGATATTCATGACACTGGCACCAGTCAGGCCAAATGGCATCCTGGACTCAGAGATACGGCGGTAGAAACGTTCATTGGACTTCTCACAGGGCAATGACCTTGTTTCTCTTGCATTCCCCAGATTAAACGTCGTTTCCAGTGTTTTCAAAACAGATAAACTGTCCTTGAATGCAATACATGCTGCTTCTTTCCTAATCTGCTGATTCCCCCTCATTATTACTGGTGCTCCCAAATTTTTACAATGCACATTAATGATCTGGAAGAAGGTACTGAAGGCACTGTTGCTAAGTTTGGAGATGATACAATGAACTTCAGAGGGACAGGCATTATTGAGGAAGCAAGGGGGCTTCAGAACGTTATGCTGGGGTAGAGTGGACGTGGGGAGGAAGTTTCCACTTGTAGGAAAAAACTAGAACCGGATGACACCATCTCAGGCTAAAGGGACTGCCCTTTAAAACATAGATGAGGAGGGATTTATTCATCCCGAGGGTGGTGAATCTGTGGAACTCTGACGCAGAAGGCTGTGTAGGCCAATTCACTCAGTGTCTTTAAGACATAGATATATATGTGATTGATCAATAAGGGGATCAGTGGTTATGGGTAGAAGGTTGCAGAATGGGGATGAGAACGTTCCAGCCATGATTAAATGGCGGAGCAGACTCCATGGGCCAAGTGGCATAATTCTGCTCCTCTGTCTTATGGTCTTATTCCCCCTTTAACTGCCAACATAATACTCTTCTTTTTCTACATTGACTTCCCTCTCCACACCTTAAATTCCCCTCCACTACTTTCACTTCTTCACAATTTTGTTCTTTCCCGCTCATCTCTCATCTTATTTTCCACCTTCATTCTCCATACCTTTTTTCAACATCTCGGTTTCCACTCTTTACTTTCCCTCCCAGACACTCTTCAATTGTCAACAATCCACTCTGTGGGCTTCCCGACATGTTGCACTATTTCGAACTCCTCCCATATCAAGCTATTCAGCTCGTGTACTTTACTTTCCTCTCAATATACTTTTTTCTTCTTTCCAACCCTCTAATGTCCATTACTCTACCCTCATGTAAAATGAAATTGATTATCATACAAAGCTATGCGGAGGCACAAGTAGTGTTGAGGAATAAGGGGCCGACATAAGGTTTTGAGAAGTCAAGCGGGTGGGCAAATAAGTAGCAGATTGAATACAATGGGCAAAAGTATGAGAACATGCACTTTGGTAGAATGAATGGATGCACATACTATTTTCTATGTGTAAAAATTCTGAGAAAATGAGAAGCACACGTCCTGGCCGAAGATGACCTTAACATTAACGTGCAAGTTCAGTCAGACGTCAGGAAGGCAAATGCAATGTTAGCATTTATGTTGAGAGGATAGAATACAAGAGCAGTGATGTTCTTCTGTACTTGTATAATGTTATGGCCAGACCCCATTAGGAGCATTGTCAGCAGTTTGGGCCCCAGTATCTCAGACAGGATGTGTTCGTCTTGGAAAGAGTCCAGAGGGGGTTCAGAAGAATGAGGGCTGGAATGGAGAGCTTGCCGTAAGGAGCAGTTGGGGACTCTGGGCCTGTATTAGTGTTTTGAAGGATCAGGGTGGATCTTGTTGAAACTTACAGAATACTGAGAAGCCTGGATAGATTGGTCGTTGAGAGGACTGTTCCACTGGTGAGAAAAACTAGAACACGAGGACACAGTATCAGACGAAAGGGACGATACAAAAAACTGCGTTGAGGAGGAAGTTCTTCAACCAAAGGGTACTGTATCTGCGGAACACTTTGCTGCAGGTGGCTGTGGAGGCCAACACTCTGTATCTAAGACAGAGATAGATAGGTTTTCGAATAAGAAGGAGGTCAAGGCAGGTAAGAAACATAACAACCATGACTGAATGGCCGAGCCGACTCGATGGACGAAAGGCCTAATTATGTTCCTATACACAATGGACTTATGGTCGTATGATATTGATTTGGAGCGGGTGGGGGGGGGGGGGGGGGGGGGGTCGTCAGGGAGATGGTAGCTATTTTGGTAGAAACTAACTCCTTTGAACGTTCGGTATGAATGGAAACAGACGTAAGACAATCATCAAATGTATCACAGAGATAAAGAAGCGATGAAAGGTTATGAGGTTGGATAGAATTGTGTGGGGTATCTGAAATGACTAAACCTTCCTCTGAGCTGAAAATTCATATTTATTATTCTGGGAGAAAATCATTTAATTACTCTCATAACCAATCGAGTAACTAAATCTGTCGATCTATTTCCGAAGTTCCTATCTCCATCATGTTGCTCCTCCTGGCCAAATCAATGCACCCTTGACCTTGTTTCGTCCTTCCACTCTGATGAATTTTAACTGAGCCGAAATATCTGCCACCTATATCACTTGAACCAACGATTTCGGTGGTCAATATTTTCACTGACCTATATTGATACTCCTCAGGCGCAAAGAAAAACAGAAACAACAATGTTACATTCCAACAAGTGTTTCTATAATTTCATTATGGCCTTGCTCTGCCTGACACATCACTGTATCCAGTGCCATCAGCTGGAACCACTAATAGTGTTGTATCTAATCAGTGCCTTGTCCAGGTGTAACAAGACATCCCTGTGTGTGTGCTGACCTGCCTGTGAATCAAAGACCGACATTCCATTTCCACGCATCTATTACTTGCCCAAATTGCATGCTGGCTTTTAATGTCTGATTGACGGGGACCCCCTCTCATGAAACTCCTCTGCGCGGCATATTTCTGCTGTCTTTCTGCATTTGAATAATATTGAGGACCTTTCTTCTTCCCGGCAATGTATAACATCACATTCCCAGAAATGATATTCCATTTGCCAAGCCTATGTTCATTCACCCAATCTGTCTGTGTCTCTCTGTAACTCTGATCCATCCTCACCACTTGTCTTCCAAGTTATTGTCGCGTGAGCAGAGCAGAGCATATACGAGATGTGAGAATTAGAGCCACAAACAAATAGTAGTGACTCAAAGAGTGGAGGTAAATTGAAGATGGGGCAAAGTGAAATAGATTTCCTGTAAAAGGGAAACAGAATAAGAGAGAAAATAAATTTGGAAACATGAATGGGGAAGGACCAGCTAAACATAATCTGGGGAAACTGAAAGGAACAAAGACGAGGAGTCTTTAATAAGAATAAGGACTGTGACCGTGACATTGTGAGTGAGGGGATGATGCGACGGAATGGGCAATTAGTGCCCAGTATCCAAATGCAAAAACGATGTTGATTGCCATGGTTTTGAAACAAGCAACATTGTATATTTAAATGTACTCGCCATCTTTGAGTTTCGAGCCTGATCCTAAGATTGTGATGTAATCCCCAATGAGACTTACAATGAGAGCGCAGCTGCTGTCAGTAAATTGTTTGTTGAGCAACCTGTGAAAACCATCATTCGGGATGTATAATCCTCGCATCACTAAGCATCCAGTTTAATATAAATAAACCGGTCATGACATTTTACTGTGTCAAACACCATGGGACAGACCTTCACCAACACCAGCATGAGCCCTTGACACAGAAAATGCGTCCGACAAAATCTTTCGAGTTGGCAGCTGTGTACTATCCTGTACTCGCAACGGTGGGCGTTCCTGGTAAATTACTTTTAGATATTGAAATGTTGAACTTGTTTCTGTTTAATGTTCAAAACCGGCCAAATGTATTGTGGTGACCTTCAATTTTGAGTTAAACATGGTGATGATTTTTTAACGTTCTTCAGTTTGAACATTATAATAACTAGCTGATCTGGAATACTCATTGCAGATTATCTCTGAACGCGTACTTTGCGTACTGCATTACCGTGCTGATATGTTCTTTTATTCACTTGCATTTTAATATGTTTTCTTCTGATTGTTTATATTTGTCAGATATACTGCAAATCCCTTTCCCCCCTCTTTGGACTCTCTTACTTCCGACCAGTTTCATGTTTAATGATCTACTACCTTTCAAATGTAGCGCAGTGTGTTATTTCCGCTCCGTTTCCTATCGTCTTTACATGGCGGTTGATTAGACTGCTCCTTCACATCATTGGTTTGTTCTCTGCCTTTCTGCTCATCATTCTTATTTTCTGTCCACTCAAACCATTAACCGCGGACATTATCAGCTTCCCATCTCGGCTTTCTCCCCAGATTTAATGTATCCATTGGAACAGCTAATTCAATGCCATCTGAAGTCTCAAACGTAGCATTGCAGCTGAGAGGTGGTAATCCACAATGTGCGCCAACACCAAGCACTGGGTAGTCAGGAGATTATAGCAGAACGCTGGGAGTGTGGATATCAGTACATGGAACTTCAAATGAATCTGATTGTAGCAGATGCTCTATATTGAATGTTGACCAGTTATAGAATCATAGAATGATATCATAGAATCATAGAGTTTACAGTGCAAAAGGAGACCATTCAGCCCATCTAGTCTTCACCGGCCCTTGGAATGAGTATTCCACTTACGGCCGAAGCCTCTACCCTATCCCCATAACCCAGTATCCCCATCTAACTCTTTTTGGACACTAAGTGCAATTTATCATGGCCAATTCATCTAACCTGCACATCTTTGGAATGTGGGAGGAAACCGGAGCACCCGGAGGAAACCCACGCAGACACGGGGAGAACGTGCAAACTACGCACAGACAGTGACCCAAGCCGGGAATCGATTCTGGGACCCTGTGATTGTGAAGCAACACTGCTAACCATTATGCTACCGCGTCGTTCTTTGACAAAATCACCTTACCTTTCTGTAACCTGGCGGTAGCATAGTGGTCAAAAAAAAGTAAGGTTAAGGGGGGGGGGGTGTTGTTGGGTTACGGTATAGGGTGGATACGTGGGTTTGAGTAGGGTGATCATTGCTCGGCACAACATCGAGGGCCGAAGGGCCTGTTCTGTGCTGTACTGTTCTATGTTCTATGTTCTAACTGTTGATTGACAGCTCCACGGTCCCATTTTCGATTCCTGGCTTGGGTCACTGTCTGTGTGGAGTCTGAACGTTCCCCCCGCTTCTATGTGGGTTTCCTCCCACAAGTTCCGAAATATGTGCCTGTTACATATGTATTTAACTTTCTTAATTTTCTCTCTGTGTACCCAACCATGTGGCGACTTCCACAATAACCTCATCGCAGTGTTCATCTGCGCCTCCACGTGAAATAATTATTACACGCCTTTTCTATTCTACTTCTCACAGTGAACGTCGTTACAATCGCAATCCTGTCTTTCAAAGACTGTGGCCTCTCCAAATGCATCACCCGCTATCTTATAGCCATGGCGGCAGCCGATCTCATGAATATCGTCTGGAATGTAATCTTACATCGCATTGCTACAATATATTGGGATTACACTTTCCTGCTCGACACTCCCGTGTGCAGATTCATTCTCTTCATGTCTCCAGCTGCAATCGACATTTCTGTTTGGTTGACGGTCTCTTTTACCTTTGATCGCCTGGTGGCCATTTGCTGTCAGAAGCTGAAAACCAAATACTGCACCGAGAAAACTGCTGTTGTTGTTATCGCCACTGTCAGCTCGCTGCTCTGCTTGAAGAACATTCCCTGGCCCTTCCTGTATTCCTCCTATTCCAACTGGATGCCGCGGGGATGCAGGCTGTCCACAAATGTTTTCCTTGAGCCGATTTGGATTGCATTTTCTTGGATTGAGCAGCTGCTAACCCCAGTGATTCCATTCTTTCTGATTTTGTTCTTTAATATTGTCACCGTCAGACGCATTTTGATAGCCAGTCGCGGCCGAATAAGCCTCCGACAGCACAGCAATGACAGGGATGAAAAGGATCCTGAGCTGATCAGCCGGAGACGATCCATTGTGTTACTCTTTGCAATATCCAGTAGTTTTATCCTGCTCTGGATGACAACAGTTATATATTTCATGTACGTTAGAATTAAGACGGCTTTCAGGAGCAGATACCTATTTACGACCTTTCCTGAATTTCAAGAGGCTGGGATTATGCTGCAGCTTCTGAGCTCCTGCACAAACACAGCTATTTACACAATAACCCAGAGAAAGTTCAGAAAACTGCTGCTCAGTGCGATAAAATATCCCTTTACACTGATAGTTAAATTAGTGAAATGTGGGGGAAAACATTACTAAAGACGGAACTCCCATTCTCCTTGTTCCATTTCACGTTCATTAACATTGTCACCCAATATTAATAAATCCAATCAGCAGAAGATCAAATAATTTTAACTGTTTTTTTAAAACAATACAGTTGTTGTAAAAAATAACCAGCATTAAATTGACCAACATCTGCAATCCAATGACTGAAGAAAATACATCCAATAGGCGCAGCATACTGCAATATTGTAATCAGCTCATTTGTCAAATTACTTCACAACACTGATAGAGATGTACAAATCACATGGGTCCAACAGATTTTGATGTGGATTTCTACCGATAAGGATTGTTTTCGTTGGAAAGACGGAGGTTGAGGGGGGGGACCTGATTGAGGTCTACAAAATGATGAGAGGTATGGAGAGGGTGGATAGCAACAAGCTTTTTTAAGAGTGGGTGTGTCAATTACAAGGGATCACGATTCAATGTGAGAGGGGGAAAATTTAAGGGAGATGTGCGTGGAAATATTTTTACGCAGAGGGTGGTGGGTGCCTGGAACGCTTTGCTAGCGGAGGTGGTAGAGGCGGACGGGATGGCATCATTTATGATGCATCTGGACAGATAGATGAACGGGCGGGGAACAGAGGGAAGTAGGTCTTTGGAAAATCGGCAACAGGTTTAGATAAAGGATGTGGATCGGCGCAGGCTGGGATGGCCGAATGGCCTGTTCCTGCGCTGTAATTTTCTTTCTTGTTTGTTTTTTCTTGAACCATTCTACTAATTAATCCCAGTTTATGGCGCATTTTTCCGTAATTCTCTTCACTTATTTATGATTTTACTTAACACATACTCATTATTCAGGACCTGGAATGAATTAAAAATGTTAGGCAATTTTAAACGAAAAATGTATTGTATTGATTGTCGTGAGAACATGCTTACACTTCGAATAACTTTTTGTTATAGATCTGCAACAATGTTCATTACATTTGTAGTCAAGGTATTATTGTAATGACAGAAGTAAACTGTGAAGGAGAAAGTTCAGAGGAGCAGTTCAAATTCGCATGATGTAGTCTATGTGGGCTGATTCAGAATCGGGTTAGAGATGACAGAAGCCGGACGGGTAGTAGAGATGGCATTGAAACATTGCCGCAGAGAAGAGAATCATCAGTTGCGTTGCGGTAGAGTATGAAAACGGGATGGAGATGGAAATGGGGGAGGATGTTGTACTCCCACGTGGTCAACGCTGGAGACTCCTTTATCATAGGTAGAGTGGAGGGGAAAAGATGGTGAAGTGGAAAGGCGGTCGAATCATAATTGCTGTCGAGATACGTGATTAGTAATTGGCTAACCAGCGGGTTCCTTGAAGAGCTTGAAAAATGGTACGATGAAGGGACGAAAATGAGATGGATGCTCCATGATGAGTGGAGGAATGACAGTGAGGTATTGAGGTGGTTATTGAGTTGTTAGTATAGGTGGAAAAGTGGATAATGAAGGTAATGCAGCGGCGTGGATATAATTGCGCATATCCGAGTTTCAAAGGTTTGGTAGCCGTAAGTGAACGGATTGTTGTGTGGAGAATGTGCAAGTGTGGGTGTGGACAGGGGAGTAATATTTGGAGCGGTGGAGTGGAAAGCTTTGGTCAAGTGCCTTGTTGACAGGATGCCTGATTATTTAAAGGGATTAATTGACTACTTGAAGATATGAGGGTGTGGTTAGGTATGAAGGATAACTGATGATGAGCTGCAATGTGAAGGAATATAGGAGGGAAGGGGTGTGACAACAGAAGGTCAAGACGGTGGGGTTTCTGTACAGGGTTATGCTAGGACTGATTGGATAGATTGCGCTGGTGAGTGTCTGGATGACAGTGCACTTATGGAATTGGGAATAAACGCTACAGAAGGAGTTGGAGGTGTACGTATAGAGGTAGTATGGGCAGAGAGTGAATGTTGTTTGGAAAAGCAGGGTGCAGGTACAGAGGGGGTGTACGGATAGAGGTGGGAGAGGAGTGAGTGAAAGCTGTTTGCAGAACCAGTGTCCAGCTGCAGAGGGCATGTCTACGTATCGAGGTGGTATAGTGGTATCGGAGTGAGGCAAAGTTGTTTGGGGAAGCAGGGTGTAGGTACGGACGGGGTGTTTAGATACATGTAGCATACACAGAAGATATGAGCATAAGGAGAACTTTAGGTCCTTCGCACCTACTCCGCTATTCATCACGATCATGGCTGATCGTCCAACTGAATAGGCGTATCCTGGTTTCTTCCAATAGCCTTTGATCCAATTTTCCCCAATGCTACATCCAGCCACCTCTTGAATATATTCAAAGTTTTACATCAACTACGTCCTGTGGTACTGCATTCCACGAGACCAAGACTGAACACAAAACTCCAAGTGTGGCCTCACCAAAGCCCTGTACAATTGCAGCAACACATCTCTGTTTCTATACTCGAAACCTCTTGCAATAAAGACCAAAATACGATTAGCCTTCTTTACCGCCTGCTGCACCTGCATGTTTGCCTTCAGCGAATGGTGCACTGTAATACCCAGGTACCACTGCACAACCCCCTCTGCCAACCATTCAGTTAGTAATGTGTCTTTCTGTTTTTGCTTCCAAAATTAATAACCTCACACTTATCCAAATTATACAGCATCTGCCATTCGTCTGCCCATTCGCCCAGCCTGTCCAGATCTTGCTGTAGGATCTCTGATCCTCGTCACAATCCACCCTCCCAACTAATTTGTTATCATTTGCAAACTCTGAGATGTCATATTTTCTTCCATTATCCAAATCATTAATATATATTGTGAATAGCTCGGGTCCCAGCACCGATACCTGTGGTACCCCACTGGTTACTGTCTGCCAAATTGAAATGGACCCATTAATGATTTCTCTTTGTTTCCTCTCTGCCAACCAGTTTTCTGTCCACCTCAAAACGCTTCCCTCAATCCCATGTGCTTTAATTTTGCACGATAATCTCTTGTGCGGGACATTGTCAAACACCTTCTGAAAGTCCAAATATACCACATCGACTAGCTCCCCCCTCCTCAACTGTGCTGGTTATCTCTTCAAAGAATTATAACAGATTTATCAAGCATGGTTTTCCCTTCAGTAATCCATGCTGACTCTTATTGATCCTGCCACAGCTTTCTGAATGTTCCGCTATTAAGTCCTTGATAATGGGTTCAAGCATTTCCCCCACTGCCGATGTTAGGCTTACTGGTCTATAATTCCCTGTTTTCTCTCTACCTCCCTTATTGAATATCAGAAAGACCGTCATATAGGCCGAACATGCTAAATTTTAAACATCTTCGAGGCTGCTTATGCTTAAATACAACACATATTGTGGGCAGCACGGTAGCATAGTGGATAGCACAATCGCTTCACAGCTCCAGGGTCCCAGTTCGATTCCGGCTTGGGTCACAGTCTGTGCGGAGTCTGCACATTCTCCCCGTGTGTGCGTGGGTTTCCTCCGGGTGCTCCGGTTTCCTCCCACAGTCCAAAGATGTGCAAGTTAGGTGGATTGGACATGATAAATTGCCCTTAGTGTCCAAAATTGCCCTTAGTGTTGGTGGAGTTACTGGGTTATTGGGATAGGGTCGAGGTGTTAACCCTGGGTAGGGTGCTCTTTCCAGGAGCCAGTGCTGACTCGATGGGCCGAATGACCTCCTTCTGCACTGTAAATTCTATGATCTATGTTCTATGATCTATGATCTTCGAATCCGAGCATGGGCAAATTTTAAATATCTTAGAAACCGAACACGGCTAAATTTTAAACTTCTTGTCCGCCGATTAGGTATAATTATTATACATCTTCGATGTCGAGTATGGCTAAATTTTAAAAGTCTTCGAGGCTGAGCATGGCTACATTTCAAACATATTAAAGGCAGAGCATGGCTAATTATTAAACATCTTCGAGGCTCAGCATGTCTAAAACTTCAACACCTTCGAGACCGAGCATGGCTAAATTTTAAACATCTTGTAGGCTGAGAACGGCAAAATTTTGAACAACTTCGAGCCTGAGTATGTGTAAATATTGAACATCTTCGATGCCGAGAATGACTAAATGTTAAACGTCTTAGAGGCCGAGTATGTGTCAATAATAAACATCTTCGTGGCCGAACATCGCTAAATTTGAAAAGTCTTTGCGGCTTAGCATGGCTAAATTACATACTTTTTGAAAGCAGACATGGCTATGTTTTAAACTTCATCGAGACAGACCATTGTGAAATTTTAAACAAAGTAGATGCTGCGATGGCTCAATTATAAACATCTCGCTGGTCGAGCATGGTTAAATTTTAAACATCTTAGAGGCAGAGCATGGCTAAATTTAAACGTCTTCATGTCTACGATGGCTAGATTTTAGCCATCTTCGAGGCTGGGAATTTCAAAATTTTAAACATGCTTCAGGCCGAGCATGGCTGAATTTTATACATCTCAGAGGCCGAGCATGGCTAAATTTTAATAAAGTAGAGGCTGAGCACAGCTATATTTTAACCATCTTTGAAGCCAAGTATGTTGAAATATTAAACACCTAAGAAGCCAAGCATGGGGACATTTTAAACATCTTTGAGGCCGAGCATGGATAAATGTTAAACAACTTAGAGACCGAGCATGGCTAAATATTAAACATCTTCGAGGCCAAGCTAGGCTTAATTTTAAACTGCGTATGTCTAACTTTTAAATATCTTCCAGCTCGAGCATGGCCAAATTTTCAAGATCTTCTAGGCCGAGGATGAATAAATGTTCAACAACTTTGAGGTCGATCAAAAATAAATTTTAAACATCTTTGAGGCCGAGAATGTTTAAATTTTAAACGTCTTAGAGTCCGAGGATTATTATCCATCCTCGAAGCTAAGTATGGCTACATTTCAAACCTCTTTGAGGCAGAGGATGGCTAAAGTTTAAAAATCAATGTCGAGCATAGCTAAATTGAAAACACCTTCAATGACCAGCATGAATAAATTTTAAGAATCTTTGAGCCCGAGCATGAATACATTTAAACATCTGAGACCCGGCCATGGCTAAATATTAAAACGTCTCAGAGGCCGAATAAGGCTACGTTTTCAACATCTTGGAGTACGGCGCTGGTTAAATATTAAACGTCTAAGAGGCAGAGAATGGCTAAATTTTAAAGTCCTTCGTCCCGAGCATGGATAAATGTTAAACGTCTTAGGGGCCTCTCATAGCTAAATTTTAAAAAGCTTTGAGAGCAAGCATGGCTAAATTTGAAGCGTCACAGAGGTTAGATGGCTAAATTTTAAACATGTTAAGGGCCGCTCATATCTAAATTTTAAACATCATCGAGGCCAAGCGTGGTTAAATTTTAGAAGGCTTAGAGGCCAAACATGGTTAAACTTTAAATGTCTGGGACGCCGAGCGTGGCAAAATTTTAAACGTCTTGTAGGCCGAGCATGGCTCAATTTTAGACATCTTCGAGGCCCGATCACGGTTCAATGTTAACCGTCTTGGACACCGAGTATGGCTAGATTTTAAACATCTTCGAAGCCGAGTAGGTGTAAATATAAAATATCTGCGAGTCAGAGCATGGCTAAATTTTAAAGGTCGCAGACTCCGAGCATGGCGAAATAACAAACAGTCTTAAAGCCAGAGGATGTGAGAGTACCTTTAAGAAATTGGTGTTGATGACATGTATCTTTAAGAAATAGGTGCTAATCAGTGACGTCAGGGTGTGGGTGGAGCTGGGATGTCTGTCTGCTTTTTACTTTCGTTATAGGCTGTTTGCTGCAGGGCTTGTTTTAGTTTTGTTCACAGAGGTTGAAAGCTGCGGTCACAGCCAGAAGCGGTATTAGTCTTTCGCTCTGTCATCTTCAAGACTAACCAAGATCCTTTGGTTCTTTAAAACTAATAACTGCTCTTTGTAGTGGTTGTTTGTCAATCTTATGGATGTTAAAGGGAAAGCATTAGGATTACTTCGTGTTGTATATCTTGGGGGCTGTATTTGAACGAATGCTTGCTAAGGTGTTCACTGTATGTTTTAAAAAGGTTAACTTGAATCCTTAGAATATACATTATTTTTCTTTAAAAAATACTTTTCCATTTCTGCTGTACCACCTTTGTAGAGTGAGCCGCGTGCTCCCCATACCACAATCGATTACAATGTATGGGTCAGGTGAAATCTATGATACACTTTGGGGTTCTCAACTCCCTGGCCCATATGAACTTGGGGGCTCGAGGTGGATCACAATCTATCTATTTGATTGGCTTTGGAACTTAAATACAATGAAAGGTGAGTATATTGCAGTTGCTTTTCAGGTGTGGAATTCTATTAGGGACTGTGTTGTGGACAATTTCTCTTTCAGAGGCTCTGAAGTTTTTGGGGGTGGAGACCGTCACACGCAGTACCCGACGGACAGGCTTAAAAACAGACAGTGATGGCAAAAACATTAGCATTAACATTACCTTTCAAAATTCGAAAAGATGATGAAATTATGGTGGTGGCTGAGCATTTAAAGTTGCCTGAGATAAAGTTTGACTCATTGGAAAGGCACAAATTCTGTTACAAATTAAGTAAATGGAACATGAGAAAGAATTAAAGCAGCTTGAATACGAAAGAAAGGAAAAAGTAAGGGAAAGAGAGAGACATGAAATAGAAAGGAAGTGAGAAGAAAAGATAAAAGAAATAATTGCCCTAGCAGAACAAAAATAAAGAGAATGGGAGATACAAATCAGGAAAAACGATAAAGAGTGCTTGAACTTCAGAAAATGGCCATGAAACATGACAGTCAGTTAAAACTGTCAGACGTAAAGGGAAACGTACAGTTGTATGATATAGATGAGGATAGGGGAAAAGTGCGCCAAAGTCGAAGGCGTCGTGGGGGTCTATTTAAATATGTCCAAGCATTGCTAATGTTTCATGAGAAGGAGTTAGAAGCTTTTTTTCATTTCAATTGAAAATGTGACGAAACAAATGAAATGGCCACAGGACATGTGGGTATTACTGTTTCAAACAAAGCTGATAGGTGGGGCTAGTGAAGTGTTTGCATCACTACCGGAGCAGGCATCTGGGACGTATGAGGAGAAGAAATAAACCTTAGATGCATATGAACTAGTGCCTGAAGCCGACAGGCTAAGGTTTAGAAATTTAAGGAAAGAATTTGGCCAAACACACTTGGAGTTTGAAAGGCTCAAATAGAGAAATTCTGCGAGGTGGACAAGGGTTTTGAAAATAGATCAAACGTATGAAGCTGTCAGAGAAATTATACTTTTGGAGGAGTTTAAAAATGTAATTGCTGATATAGTGAGAACTTATGTGGAAGAGCAAATGGTTAAAATTGCGAGAGTAGCGGCAGAAATGGTAGATGATTATGAATTAGTTCATAACTCAAAGCTTGGTTTCCGACATCAGTTTCAGCCTGTGAGTGACAGAAACTGATGACATGAGAAATACTCAAGTGGGAAAGGTAAAGGTGATCTGATGGGAGATAATAATGAGAGTGTATCTCAGATTAAAACAGAAATCCAGGGGGGTGGAAGAGAGATGAAAAATTTCAAATGTTTTCATTGTAATCAACGGGGCCATGCAAAGTCGCAGTGTTGGTGGTTGAACAAAATCACTGGGAATGCTGATGTGGTGAAACATGATCCGAAAGTGGGGTTTGTTAAAGTTGGAAAGAAGCGCCCAAGTGAAACGAAGGAGGTGCAAAAGATTGTACAGTCTGACCAAGAGGTGATGGATAAGAAGGTGCCATATTTCTTTAAAGGGTTTACTTGTGTGGATAAAGTTCATTGATGTGTATCAGAAGGAGCAGGTAAAGAAGTGCAAATTTTAAGACATGTGGAAACTAGTTTATGGGAAAAGATAAGGAGTTACGTAATTTGGGAATAAAATTGCTAGAACAAGGGGTAATATGTGGAATTAAGGGTGAGAGGAATAGTGTTCCATTATATAAGGTAAGGTGTGAAATTCCAGTGAAGAATGGTGAAGTGGTAGTAGACGTAATGCAGAAACCATCTTTTTCAGCAATACAGTTTATCTTGGGGAACTATATAGCTGGATTGCAGGTGGGAGCGATGCCTACTGTGGTTGATTAGCCTGTGGAAAACCAGACAACGGAAGTGTCGTAGGACGAATATCCTGGGATTTTCCAGGATTCTGTAGTAACGGTGTCACAAAGTCACAGGTTAAGGCCAGAGGAAAAATCAAAGAGCGAAGATGATGTTGGTGCGATTATCAGAAACGATTTTTGATCAGATGTTTGAAAAAGAACAAGAACAGATGGAAGATGAAGCGGATATTTTTAGTTCAGGAAAATTGGCTGAGTTACAACAGAAAGATGTAGAAATAAATCGAATATATCAGAAAGAATATACAGAAGAATAATCTGCGAGTATAGCAGAATGTTATTACCGTAAACTGATGTCTTGATGAGAAAATAGAGACCTTTATATATGCAGGCGGATGGAAAGTAGGCAGAAGTTCATCAAGTAGTATCGCCGGTAGAGTATAGAAACGAGGTGTTGCGAGTTGCAGATGAGGTAGCAGTGGGAGATCATATGTGAATAAGGAAACTCAAGCTAAAATCCAGAAACATTTTTATTGGCCTGGACAAGATGAAGATGTATTTAGAAATTGGCAAGCATGACACACATGTCAAATGATAAGGAAACCTCAAGCAGTATTTAAACCCTTAATACCCGTTTCCAGCATTTGAGGAATCTTTTACAAAGGTTCTAATTGATTGCGTCGGACGGCTTCCTCAAACGAAAATTTGGAATCAATATCTTTTGACTATACTGGATGTGTCTACTAGGTTTCCAGAGGCTTTCCAGTGGGAAATATTACAGCAAAATAGATTGTGGAGGAATCACTTCAATTATTTCGTAGATACGGGCTACCAACAAAAACACAATCGGATCAACGATCAAATTTTACTTCTAGGTTATTCAAAGAAGTTATGGTTAGCTTAGGAATAAAACATTTTAACTGAACTCCATACCATCTAGAATCGTAGGTAGCGTGGGAAAGGTGGTTTCGAACATTAAATACAATGTTGGGGGCTTATTGTCAAAATTATCCAGATGATTGGGATAAAGGAAGTACATTCGTACTGTTGGCAATTAGGGATGCAGCTAATGAGTCAAAAAAATTTAGTCCTTTTGAACTAACCTTTGTTCAGGGGGTTGTTTAGCACACTGGGCAAAATCGCTGGCTTTGAAAGCAGACCAAGGCAGGCCAGCAACACGGTTCGATTCCCGTAGCAGCCTCCCCGAACAGGAGCCGGAATGTTGCGACTAGGGACTTTTCACAGTAACTTACATTGAAGCCTACCCGTGACAATAAGCGATTTTCATTTTTTTCATTTTCATGAGGTAAGATGACCACTTAAATTGATTAAGGAAAAATTGGGAAGTGGGAAATCGGAACTTACATCATTGGATAGCGTGTGAAATTTTAGGGAACGATTGAATAAAGCAGGGGAATTGGCTAGACAATATTTAAAAGTTGCACAAAATGTGATGAAACGGGTAGCGGACAAGAAATCCAAAGTTCATAATTTTGGTTGTGGAGATAAAGTTTTAGTATGGTTACCAGTGGTAGGTGAACCTTTAAACGCGAGGTTTTTTGGATTTTATCAGATTGAAAAGAAACTAACTTATGTGAATGATATTGTAAAAACACCAGATAGAAAGAAGACTCACCGTGTATGTCATGTGAATATGCTTAAAAGGTACTGGGAAAGGGAAGGGAAGGAAAAGCAGGTTTTAATGATTCTAACTCAAAGTAACGAATCAAATGCAGATGACTGTGATTTTAACACACGTCAAATACATTTGGAAAACGAGGATGTTCTTAAACATTTTGCATAAATTGTTGATTTACCTTCCAGAGGGAAATAATAACTGATCTGAAAGAGTTATTGATATCGCAGGGGCAGGTTTTTAGTGGTAAATTTGAAAGTACGAAACTGGCTGCACATGATGTAGATGTGGGAAATGCTGTTGCAATCAAGCAACATCCACACACACTTAACCCATTAAAACTGTCACAGGTTCACAAAGAGATTGAGAGTATTCTTAAAATGGCATAATTAAAGTGTGTTGCAGCCCATGGAGCTTACCCATAGTGACGGTACGAAAACCAAACGGTACTACTCAGCGTTGTGTTTGGGCTATATAAAGATTAATTCAGTTAAAAGAACGTACTCTTATCCTATCCCACGTTTGGAGGGTTGCATTGAGAAAGAGGGACAGTCAGCTTGTATTTCCAAACTGGATTTACTTCTGCCATTTGGCAAGGAATACGGCACAGACACTTTTCAACGGTTAACTAACAAAGTTGTTTCAGGATTACCCAATTGCGCGGTATACATCGACGATCTGGACATTTTCAGCCAGTCATGGAAAGAACATTTAAAACATCTGATTGAGTTATTTATTAGACTTCAGGATGCGGCTTTGGCGGTTAACCTAGCCAAAAGCGAACTTGGAAAAGCCCAACTCACTTTCATTGACCCCCCCCCCCCCCCCCCCCCCACACACACAGAATCGGACTGTATCGAATGGTCACACGGGATGTGAAACCCGTGTTATTGGAGAGATTCCGATACCCTCTGCACGACGGGAAATAATGAGAATTCTTGGTATGAGTGGATTTTACCGGAAATTTGTACCGAATGTTTGTAGCGCGGTTGCTGCACTGATAGACTTGCTGAACAAAGGTCGATAATTTCAGTGGACAGTGGATTTTCAACAGATATTGGACTGTCTGAAAGCTGTGATAACGAATTGTCTAGCGTTGGATAATTGCAAGGAACTCTGTGATCAGATTGGACTGAAGTATCTGACTTTAAACAGTAATGCCGAGGTGAAGAGAAATGGACGGATCGTGCAAATACATTCTTGTTCAAAGAAACTGTCAATCGAGAAAGATTTAATTTCGAGGAATAAGAAAAGGAAATGGACTATATTATTATACCTGTTTGCGTGTGTTGCTAATTTGAAACGAAAAGTCATATTTACTGTGTGAATTTTTAAAGGATAATGAAAAGGTGAAAAATGAAAACATATTGAAGTTGAAGGTTTATTTTAAGGTGGATTGGCCATGCTAAATTGCCCGTAGTGTCCTAATAGTAAGGTTAAGGGGGGGGGGAGTTGTTGGGTTACGGGTATAGGGTGGATACGTGGGTTTGAGTAGGGTGATCATTGCTCGGCACAACATCGAGGGCCGAAGGGCCTGTTCTGTGCTGTACTGTTCTATGTTCTAACACTCTGTGAAAAGGCTGTTTTCTGTGGTAAAATGTTTAAATAGGAACTGTAGAGTGTAGAGCACTGTTTAATTGTACTTCTTGGAACGCTGTTTAAATAGATTATATTTACTGCAGAGCGCTGGTAAGAAGTCTGCTGACTGTGTTGATCTGTTTAAAAAAACACTTTACTGTAATGTAATACTATAGGGTACCGTTTCAGTAGGTTAAGATAACTGTGCGCCACTGTTTACATAGATGCTGTTCACAGTCGTGCTCGGGTTACAGAAACACTGTTTGCTGTATGGCACTGTATATATAGATTCTGTTTAGAGCAGAGTACGGTTTATATAAACACAGTTTACTGTAGTGCTATGTTTTCATGGACTGTTAACAGGAGTGCTCGGTTTACATAAACACTGTTTACTGCAGGGCACTGTTTACACAGACTGTTCAGAGCAGTGTACGGTTTATATAAACACTGTTTATTGCAGTGTAATGTTTGCATAGACTGCGTTTACAGCAGTGTACTGTTTACATTAACACTGTTTACAGTCGGGCACTGCTTTTGTAGACAGTTTACAGCTGTGTACTGTTTACATAAGCACGGTTTTCTATAGGGTACTGTTTACATAGACTACGTTTACAGCAGGGTAGTGTTCACATAAACACTGTTTACTGTGTGGCACTGTTATCATATAGTCTGTTTAGAGTCGTGTCGGTTTATATAAACACTTATTACTGTCGTGCTATCTTTACATAAACACTGTCCACTGTAGGGAACTGTTTGCATAGACTCTGTTGCAGAAGTGTACTGTTGATATAAACACTGTTTACTGAGGGCACTATTTACATAAAGTCTGTTTAGAGCAGTGTACTGTTTGCATAAACACGGTTTACTGTACGGCCCTGTTTATGTAGACTGTTTTCAGCAATGACGGTTTATATAAACATTGTTTATTGCAGTGCTCTGTTTATATAGCCTGTTTACAGCAGTGTGCGGTTGACAAAAACAGTTTACTGTAGGGCATTGTTTACATAGACTGTTTAAAGCAGTGTACAGTTTACATAAACACTGTTTATTGCAGTGCTATGTTCATATAGACTCTGTTTACAGCAGTGTGAGGTTTACATAAACACTGTTTACTGGAGTGTAATGTTTACGTAAACTCTGTTTACTGTAGTAGACTGTTTGCATTGACTCTCTTTACAGCAGTGTCCGGTTTACAGAAACACTGTTACTGTAGGGACTGTTTCCATTGACTGTTGACAGTCGTGCTCGGTTTACATAAAAACTATTTGCTGTAGAGCACTGTCTATATATACATTGTTTACAGCAGTGTACTGTTTACATAAACACTGTTTGCTGCAGGTCACTGTTTGGAAAGACTTTACAGCAGTGTCAGTTTCACGTAAGTACTGTTTACTGTTGAGCTATGTTTTTATACCATTTTTCCATAGGCTCTTTCTTCTCAAATTATCGGAGGGCATTGTTTAAATTAACCTATTTATTTGAACAAAGTATTTAATAAACTGCTACAGTACGGAACTATTGAAATACATGGTTTACTGCAGGGCACGCTTTACATGCACACGGGTTACTGCAGAGCACCGTTCAAAGTAAATTAATTTAAGTTGAAAGCAGGACACACTTCAAATAAAATTTGGTTATATTTGGTCATTGTTGAGATTTTCGGAAGGGGAACGTTTGCTGAACGGCACTAAACTTTACACAGTGTGCTTCAGAACACAAAATCTACGGAAACAGACCCTTATAATAAACAGCCCGATTAACCAGTGCGTTGCAGGAATCAAACGCATATTAAACAGAGCCGCACAACAACCAATGATTATCTAAATCGTACACCACATTTTAAAACATTGTGAAAACAGTCCCCCAGAGTAAACAGAGTCGATGTAAACTCTCCCCTCAAGTAAACAAGTATATGTAAACAGTGCACTACAGCACATAGAGTCTATGTAAACAGTGCCCTACAGTAAACAAAGTCGATGTTTACAGTCCTCTACAGTAATCAGAGTCTATCTTAACAGTGTCCTACAATAAACAGTCTATGGAAACAGTGCCCTACATTAAGCCGTCTATTTAAACTGCGCCGCTCTGTGACCATAGTTTTTGTAAACAGTTCCCTACAGTAGAGTCTATTAAAGAACAAAGAACAGAAACAATTCCACACAGGAATAGGCCCTTCGTCTCTCCAAGCCTGTAGCAGTCAGGGTACCGACCTTTTCCAAAACTCTCAGTACCTCCTTGTGCCGTATCACTCCATACCCATCATATCCATGTGCTTGCCAAGATGTCTTATGAACTCCGATAACGTATCTGATTCCACAACTTTCCCTGGCAATGCATTCCAGGCACTCACCACTCTCGGCAGAAAAACCTGCCCCGCACATCTCCTATAACCTTTGCCACACAAAAGGCAGCACCGTGGCGCAGTGGGTTAGCACTGCTGCCTCACGGTGCCGAGGTCCCAGGTTCGATCCCGGCCCTGGGTAACTGACCCTGTGAAGTTTCCACATTCAGCCCGTGTTTGCGTGGGTTTCGCCCCCACAACCCAATGATATGAAGGGTAGGTGGATTGGCCACGCTAAATTGCACCTTAATTGGAAAACAAATGAATTGGGTACTCAAAATTTATAAACAAAAGTTTGCACACGGACCTTATACCGAGTGACTGACCCCTCTAACATGGGAAAGAGAGCGTATCCATCCACCCTATCCATGGCCATAATAATATAGCAGACCTCTCAGGTTACCCCACAACCTCCGTCTTTCTAATGAAACAGTCTGACTCTATTCAGCCTCTTCACATAGCTAACACCCTCCAGAACAGGCAACATCCTGTTAAATCTATTCAGCACCTCTCCAAAGCCTCCACATCTTTCTGGTAGTGGGGCGACCCGAATTGTGCGCAATATTCCGTCCAACCTTACCATATTTTAATACAACTGCAGCATGACTTGCCCGTTTTTATACACAATACACCATTCAATGAAGGCAAGCATTCCATATGGTTTCTTGATTACCTAGTCCACGTGTTGCCACCTTCAAAAATCTGGAGACCTGCACGCCCAGGTCGCTCTGCCTTTCTATATTCCTAAGAATTTTACCATTTGCTGGAAATTGCCCCCTGCTGGAAGCGCTGCGATGCGTTGGAGCTGCTGAATGAACCATCCAGCGACAGCGCCAACATGGACAATATTTGACGTGAGATTTTAATCATTTTCATTTAAACTGAATATTTTCTGCCCATCAGACGCAGGAGACATGGAGAGATATTCTTTGGTAGGTTAATGTTTTATATTATTGTTGTTTACGTATATAAATATGTATGAAGGAAAATACAATTAAGTAAATATATATATTTTCAAAAAATATTGGTTTGTTATGAGGCTAATTAAATTAAATCAGTGCCTTACTACACAAAGTGCGTTTGCAATCAGCGAAACAGACCTTTTTTAATGTTGGTTTGTTATGAGGCTGTTAATTCCATTACAGGGACAATAATGGACAGTATGCGGTGGTCACTGGCTCACGGGTAAGATTGTCCACCTGAGATATTCGCCTTCACTGGCCGCGGGCTCGCTGGTTCTTGTGTCGTTGATGAACCCAGTTCTGGATCCAGAACATGAATCAGTCACTTGGCAGGAGTTTTGAAAGTTGGGATTGATGCTTGAACACGAGGTCGCGGGTATGCTTTCCTCAAGCTCCTTTTCCAGACCTCCTCTTGCCGTCAAATTTACTCGAAGATTCGCGACTATATTTAATTTATTTAAACATTGCCAAACTGCAAGCAACGTCTATGTAAACCGTCATATGTAGGAAACTAATGTGTATACACAGTGGCCTATTGTAAACATTATGTTCAAAAATTGACCTACCGCAAATTGAATCTATTTAAATTGTCTCCTCCAGTAAAGTGCCGATGGAAACAACCATGATGTGGAGTTGCCGGCGTTGGACGGGGTGGCTACAGTAAGAAGCCTTACAACACCAGGTTAAAGTCCAACAGGTTTGTTTCCAACACTAGCTTTCGGTGTTTCACCCGAGGAAGGAGCTGTGCTCCGAAAGCCAGTCTTCGAAACAAACCTGTTGGACTTTAACCTGATGTTATAAGACTACTTATGATGTAAACAGTGCAATGAGGTAAAAAGGGCCTATGTAAACAGTGATGTGGAGATGCCGGCGTTGGACTGGGGTGAGCACAGTAAGAAGTCTTGCAACACCTGGTTAAAGTCCAATAAATTTGTTTCAAATCACGAGCGTGCTTTCTTGCATCTTTATAGAAACTTAATTTCAACCTCAAACTTGATGGGCAACCTCAAACAAACCATTGTTTGCAACAGACTAACCAGCCTTCAGAACAGCGACCACGACACCACACAACCCTGGCAGGGACATCTCTGCAAGACATGCCAGATCATTGACATGGGTAACACCATTACACGTGAGAACACCACCCACCAGGTACGCGGTACATAATCCTGCGACTGGCCCAACGTGTCTACCTCATACGCTGCAAGAAAGGATGGCCCAAAGTGCGGTACATTGCCGAGACCATGCATCCGCGACAACGAATAAGCGGACATCGCACGACAATCACAAGGCTGCAATGTCCCCTCCTGTCGGAGAACCCTTCAGCATCAAGGGTTTTTAGCCTCTGATCATCGGGTAAGCGATCGGTACGTCCTCAAAAGGAAACTTGGATTCATGTCGCATCACATTCACGCCCTCCCTCCCCGCACCATCTGCCCTGGGCTTGCCAAATCCTCCCAACTATTTTGATTTGACACAATTCACACCTATTTAACTTGCGGTTACCTCTTTCTCTGAATCTGTAAATACTTAATTCCCTGCAAATGCTCGCATTCAAACTATAGTCTTGCATATTTGACGTTGTCTGTCTATATATTTCTAGAACCTACCTCTTCATTCAGTAGAGGAAGGAGCAGTGCTCCGTAAGCTAGTGATTTGAAACAAACTTGGACTTTAACTTGGTTTTGTCAGACATCTTACTTTGTAAACAGGTCCCGACTGGAAACGGAATCTATGTAAACAGTGTACTCCATGGCCGACAGTAAACAGAGAATATGTAAAGAGAGCCTCCAGTAAACAGACTTTACGTAATCCGTGCTCTGCGGTCAACACTTTATGTAAACAGTACCCTACAGTACATACAGTCGAAAGAAACAGTGTCCCACAGAAAACAGTGTCAATATGAAGAGTACACTACATTAAACATAGTTTATTTAAACCGTGTCTGACAGTAACAGAGTCTACGTAAATTGTGTACGAATTTAAAAAGAGTATATGTGAACAGCTCCTTATTGCAAACACGGCCGACATTAACATTCGCCTGCAGTAATCATAACCTGTGTGGACAGTGTCATACAGTAAACACAGTCTATGCAAACAGTGCAACAGAATAAACAGAGTCAATGTAAACCATGACATACATTCCAGAAAGTCTTTGTACACAGTGCCGATAGTGCACAGAGTCGATGAAAACAGTGCCGAACTGTAATCAGAGTATATGCAAACCGTGACCTCCGGTCACGAGAGTCTGTGCAATATTCTACAGAAAACAGTGTCGAAGGAAACACTGCCCAACCGTAAACAGGGTATCTCGAAATAGTGCACTATAGTAAATGGAGTTTATTGTCAACGTGTCCGGCAGAAAACAGCGTTTACATAAACTGTGCCCTAAAGTAATCATATTCGATTTACAAAGTGCCCTACAGTAAACATAGTGTATTTATACGGTGTCAATAGTAAACAATGTTTATGTAAACCGTACACTGCTGTAAACAGAGTCCATGTTAACAGTGACACACAGTAAACTTAATCTATTAAAACGGTATTCTATAGTATTACGTTACAATCAACAATATCTTAAAAGAGATCGCTGCAATAAACAAACTTCTTAACAGTGCTCTGCAGGAATTGGAATCGGTATAAACAGTGTTTTACAGGAAACAGAAAGTATACTTAAACAGTGCCCTCAAGTCGACAGTTCCTATTTAGACATGTTACCGAAGAAAACAGCCTTTTTATAATGTTCTTCAGTCTTCTTCAACAGTCCCCAGTTTAAATAGTCTAAACAGCGCCCGAGAGAAAATGGAGTACATTTCAATCTGTCTGCAGTTAGCGGACTCCAGTTAAAACATGTCCGACATAAGAACGATTGTATTTAGCCAGAGCCGCACGGAAAACACAATCCAGAAATACAGTAACTTACAATAAACAGCCGATATTTCAATAGTGCCCGACAATAGATTTTAACTGTGAACTGAGACTATGCCCCACATTAAATCGAGTTTATGTAACGGTGTCCCACTTTAAACGAAGTCCACCGAACCAGCTGCAGTAAATTTAGTTTATTTAATCCGTTTCCCACTGGAAACAATGTATATTTAAGCAGCTCCCTATCCGTAACACACTCTCTTTGAACAGCGCCCTAAAGTAAGCAGGATAGATTTTAACCGTGAATAGAAACCATTCAAACCGTGCTCTACATTAAATCTAGTCTACTTTAGCCATCTCATACTGGAAACAAAGTATATTTAAGTACCTCATTGTAGTTAAGTTTACATTTGCTGACGATACGACCACAGTGGGCCGGATCTCGAATAACGACGAGTCCGAATACAGGAGGGAGATAGAGAACCTAGTGGAGTGGTGTAACGACAACAATCTCTCCCTCAATACCAGCAAAACTAAAGAGATGGTCATCGACTTCAGGAAGCAAAGTACTGTACACACCCCTGTCAGCATCAATGGGGCCGAGGTGGAGATGGTTAGCCGTTTCAAATTCCTAGGGGTGCACATCACCAAAAATCTGTCCTGGTCCACTCACGTCGACGCTATCACCAAGAAAGCACAACAGCGCCTATACTTCCTAAAGAAACTAAGGAAATTTGGCATGTCCACATTATACCTTACCAACTTTTACAGATGCACTATAGAAAGCATCCTATCGGGCTGCATCACAGCCTGGTATGGCAACTGCTCGGCCCAGGCCCGCAAAGAACTTCAGAGAGTCGTGAATACTGCCCAGTCCATCACACAAACCTGCCTCCCATCCATGGACTCCATCTACAGCTCCCGCCGTCGGGGGAAAGCGGGCAGCATAATCAAGGGTCCCTCCCACCCGGCTTACTCACTTTTCCAAGTTCTTCCATCGGGCAGGAGATTCAGAAGTCTGAGAACACGTACGAACAGACTCAAAGAAAGCTTCTTCCCCACTGTCACCAGACTCCTAAATGACCCTCTTATTGACTGATCTCATTAACATTACTGTGTATGCTTCAACCGATACCAATGCTTATGTAGTTAGGGCAGCGCGGTGGTACAGTGGTTAATTGCTGCCTTAGGCGCTGAGGACCTGGGTGCGAATCCCGGCTCTGGGTCACTGTCCGTGTGGAGTTTGCGCATTCTCCCCGTGCTTGCGTGGGTTTCGCCCCCACAACCCAAAGATGTGCAGGTTAGGTGGATTGGCCATGCTAAATTGCCCCTTAATTGGAAAAAATCATTGGGTACTCTAATTTTTTTTAAATGCTTATGTAGTTACATTGTATGTCCTGTGTTGCCCTATTATGTATTCACGTGTATTTTCTTGTATTTTCTTGTATTCTGTTTAATTTCCTTTTCTTCCATGTACTGAATGCTCTGTTGAGCATCTTGCTTTTAAATGTGCCTCGGTATACGTGACAATAAACAAATCCAATCCAATCCAATTAACAAAGTCTCTTTAAACAGAAGACTATATTAAACAGCATAGACTTTAAGAGGGTCCAACAGAGAGCAGTCTATTTTAACAGTGCCCGGCAGTAAATAGAATTCAGCATGTTGAATAATTTGCCATTTTTCCGAGAGGTGGAATTCATAATTTAGTACTTTTTACTTCATAATTTAGTATCCTTATAGTTATTTACACTTATTTTTTAACAAAAGTGATTTCCACAGCGAGTTAAGCTGTTTGAGTTTTGACATTTGTTTTCAGAGGCGCTGATATCATAATTTACTACTTTTTCCACACATTAATTCTTAAACTGAAGTGATTTTTCAATCGAGTAAAGCAATTTGAGTTCTTTGCCAATTGTCATAAGAGACATGGACTTCATAATTTTCTACTGTTTTTAGAATTTTTATGTTGCCACCAAAGTCACTTTCGCATCGAGTTAAGGATTTTTATTTATTTGCCGTTTGTTTTCAGAGAGATGGCGATCATCATTTACACCTTTTTGCCAGAATTTATTTTACAACCAAAGTCCTTTTCTCATCGAGTTCAGAATTTTGTGTCATTTGCTATTTTATTGTCAGAGATGTGGACTACAGAATTTACTACATTGTACCAGATATTAATTATGTAACAAAAGTGAGCTTCTCATCTAATTTTGCTTACTTGCCCTTTGTTTTCAAAGTCTCTGCAATTGTAAATTATAATGTTTTGCCAGATATTTATTTTGTGACTAAACTGGTTTTGTGATCTATGAAACAATTTGAGTTATGTCCCATTGGTTTTCAGAGAGCTGAACTTCATACTTTACTACATTTTGCATCATGTGAATATTCTTATAAAATTGATTGTCTCATCAAGTTAAGCAATTTGACATATTTGCCATTTGTTTTCAGAGAGGTTAATATGAGAATGTCGTCCACGGTTTACATATACTTTGTTTACCGTCTGGCACTTTCGGCATAGACTCTGTTTCATGTAGGGCACTGTTTACATAGACTTTACTGTAGAGGGCTGTTTACATACACTCTGTCTGCTGAAGTGCATTGTTTACATCGAATCTCTTGACTCTGGGGAACCGTTTTATCGACTCTTTTTAATGTTGTATACGATTTACATAAACACTGTTTGCTGAACGGCACTGTTTAAATTGCGTCTGATTACTGTAGCGCACCACTTAATCAGGCTGTTTATTCTAGGGGTCTGTTTAAGTTGACTTTTACTGCAGCATGTTGTGAAAAGTTTAGTTTTATTTTTAAAGTGACTCTACTGTGGCGTGGTTTATGAATGATCTGTTTACTGCCGGGACACCGTTTACAAAGACTCAGATTTATTTACCAACTTTTAAATGGAATCAGTTCACTGCAGGGCACTGTTTAACAAGATCCAATTTGTTGTACAAGACGTGAGTTTTCTTGTATTGGAAAAATGACCACACAACTAGTATGTTCGTTCAATTATCGTTTACTATTAGGCACAGGCTTCGTGCTATGCCGAATAATCTAAACACGGCGACTTAATAAATTGCACCTCCCAACTAAAATGACACAACTTCCAAGTGACCGGCTCTGTGCATTGTAGACAAGACCTTTATCTGGATCCTCACGTGTCTGCTGGGATTTTGAGGTTCGTCGCGGCTGCAGCTCGTCCTTCAGGTAGCGATCGCGGTTCCATGAACTTGGCTGGTCGATATACTGCATTTAGTTGGGCAGAGGACAGTGCAAAAAGAGGCCAAATGCTGGTTACGCGGTTCTGCTTATACCCCGATCTTTCGCGCTATTTTTAACGTTCCCAACTCTTGATCCAATGGATTGATAGGATTCCGATCAACCTAATCAATTCTAGCCAATTAGGGGCGGGTACCTCGACGGCTTGGGCTATTGTCCAAGGCACGCATGCACTCCATTATAAGGTAAATTGGTGCCCCCAAGTCTGTTACTATAGCTACGCTTCCATCTGCGTCCCAATGTCATGGGGAAATCAGTGATTGACCTTTAGCAGGTATGAGTTTCAGTTAGGCCTGGTTTCCCTCTGCACAATACACAGAGGCTATGTGCCAACCTGACCATTATTTTCATTATGCTTTGCGGGCGGCCATTTTAGATGGCCACAACAATTTAATTATTTTGCAATAAAAGTGATTTTCTCATCGATTGAAGCATTTTGAGCCATATGCCATTGCTTTTTCAGTGAGGCAGAATCATAATGTTCTACTTTTTAAACATATGTTCATTTTGCAACTAATGTGATTAACAGCGAGTTCAGCATTTTGACTTATTCGTCATTTTTGGTTGGTGAGCGGTTATCATAATTTACAACCTTTCTGCCAGAGGATTATTTTGCAATGGAAGTTATTTTTTCATTGTTTGAACTATTTTGAGTTATTTGGCATTTGTTGTCAGAGAGGCGTATATTGTAGTTTACTAACTTTTGTCAGATGTGTTTCGCAACCAATGTGATTTTTCACATCGAGTTAAGTATTTCGAACCATTTGCTGTATCTTTACAGATAGTTGGATTGAATAATTTACGAGTTTTTGCATGATACTTATTTTCTCACACAATTGATTTTCTCATCGAGTTAAGCATTTTGGTTGTTTGCCATTTGTTTTCAGTGAGGCTGATATTATAAACTTCTAATTTTCTATATTTTGTCAAATGGTGGCTTGCAACCAACGTGATTTTATCATCGAGTTAAGCATTTTGATTTAGTTGCCACTTGTTGTCACTGGGGCGTTTATCATAATTTCCGACGTTTTGCCAGGTGTTTCTTTTGCAACGTAAGTGATTCCCTCGTCGGGTGAAGCATTTTGAATTATTTGCCATTCGTTTTCAGTCAGGCTGGAATAATTCATTTCCACTTTTAACCAGATGCATAGTTTGCACCCAAAGTGATTTTCTCGTACTTTAAAGCATTTTAAGTGATTCGCTATTCGTTTTCCTTGAGGCTCATACCATAATTTTCTACTTTTTGTCAGATCCGTGCTTTGCACCCAAAGTGATTTTCTAACCGATTGAAACATTTTGAGTTGTATGCCATTTCTTTACCATGGGACTGATATGATCATTTACTGCTCTTTGTTTAACATCTGGATTTATTTCTCTCTCTCCCTTGCTGCAATTATCCGTTATAATTGAATGTCACCATGTGTGACTCCCGTCCCCGATTTCTAAAACAAATATGTTAAGGAGAGAGACCAGAAATTTAAAGTTAAGTGCTGTAAATAAAGTATGTGATTCTCACAGCCTGTCTGGCCGATGTGTGGAGTAGGCGAACAATTTCTCCGACCAGTCTCCATCTTACTCACACCATGGGTGATTGAGGTTTTTCCAGAACCAGCCGAATGTTAGGGTGGCTAGTTTTATAGAATTTCGTCCAACGTATATAAAAGAAATTCAGGGTATAGAAGAAGTGATCAACAACCGTTGTGTTTCCAAGTGTAAATCGCATATGGGGATGGCCAAAGGGGACTAGAAAAAGAGTGGATGAGATAAGGGTTCAGAGTGTTAGGCGTTGTGGAAATATATTCCTCATTCCACAACCAGCCTGAAGGTAGAGAGTTAGGGTTGAAAGGAAAATGAAGACCTGCTCAGGTCAGTGCAGTGTGCTGAAACCCTCATAGAGTTTGGAGGTGCCGTCATGTGCGTATGGGAGGCTGCGGGTGACGTATGTGTGGGATTCCCGGGCAGAGCGGGGGAAATGTTGTTTCTCCACTACCCGAGCTTTCCATGACCAGTTTTGGAGTCCTCAGGCAGGGCGGGGATCAGTGCCGTGTCTCCCCACCGCGATGAACGTGGTGGGATTCTGTACAGAATGTCAATTTGGCGGTGTGCTGCATGCGGCTGGCAATTCTGCGGTGTACTGATATCAATTTAATTCGGGTGTCTGGTATTGAACAGTGAATTCTGCTGTATACTTATATGAATTCTATTCGGCATGGCGCCGAGGTGTGAGTCGTAAGTCGGCAATCTTCATGTATGAGTTCGATTTGGCGTGTTGCCAACGTGAGAGTCCCACTGAGCGTGAATTCTTCAGTGTACATATACGAGTTTGGCGCGTGCGTCCATCAGACATGATTAAAACCAGACGTTGAGAAAGAAAGAAAGGTTGCGGAAGAAGGAGGCGGGAAGGCTCCATCCGAAATTGGACACTTTCATTCTTAGTATGTGTCCACTTATCATCCTCTAAAGACCTCATATATATGTTTAGAAAAGGGCATGCCTCAACTGGTCTGTTAAATTTCCCAGAAGAGTCTCATGCCTTGAATCATCCACCTCTCTTGGCCTCCAGTCTTGTGCTGTGTGCCGCGTGGGCCTGTGCCTTGTCTGATCCGTCATTGCGCATAGAGTCTGCCAGTAGCTTCACGATGCCATGGTGGAGGGTTGGGGTTGTGGCGTAGCGGAGGGTAGTCATGGTCTGAGGTCACAGAGGTGGATTCGATGCTGCGAGGGGAGTGCGACTAAATCGCTGGTGGGCGTCAGACAGGCATGGGGCTTAAATGAAGCAAGTCGTTGGTGTGGGGAGAGTCAAGCCAATCATTGGTCCCAAGTGTGTCTGGTGGATTGGTGTCCTATATGGTGTCTAGAACGTTGCGGCGGTCGCTGTCTTCAGAGAGGTCGAGAAAGTTGTCAGTGTTCCTGTTAAGGTCAAGGAGGTCATCATCTGAGCCAAGTTCAAGTGCGAAAGCAGCCTGTTTGGGCGGGACTAAGCAAAGGGTGTTGTCCTGAATTGGGACTAGTTAGTCAGTGGCGGGGCGTCGTCCTCACCAATGGCCAAGTTGAAGTGGTTGGCATGACTACATTGGACCGTACGTTTTGAGTTGAGTCTTGCTATTAGGGTACGCTTTCTTGTAAATGGAGGGGCTTACTTTCTCTGAGATGACGAAGGGACCTGCGAAGTAGAGTGATGGGAAGGACCTTGGGTTGTACCTTGCTGGCCGAGTGTATTTGATAAAGTCGACCTTTTTGTCAAAGTAGGCTTCCTTCTGCCATTTCCTAGCGCCTAGTCAGACGGCAGCGGCCAGTTGCGCCGTTTTGATGTTCTCTGTGACCTGCTGCACAGTTATTTCGTGGGTGTGGCGGTTATTGCGGGATTGGCCAAATCAAGTCCCAGTAAATACTCAATTCCTTTCATGGGTCTGCCTGTCATAAGTTTTGGGGGGAGGGGTTGAAGCCTGTGGAACTGGAAATCGTGTTCCTTATGAACATGGATGCGAACGCAAGTATTGTGTCCCAATTTGTGTCGTTTTGCTGCGCCGTTTTCCTAATAATTGACTTTAAAGTACGATTCATGCGCTTGACGATGCTACTGGATTTGGGATGGTGCGCAAAATGAAAATTTTGTTGAATTCCAAATATTGCGATAACGTTTCGGATTACCCTGCCAGGGAAATGGGAGCATTGGTTTGAGTCAATGATGAATGGAAGTCTCCAGCGCGCGAACATTTGGCGGTCAGAATTTTAGCTGTGGATTTTGCTGTGTTGGAACGAGTGGGAAATGCTTCGAACCATTTAGTAAAGGTATTGATAACGACCAGAACATATTTGAAACCATTTCTGCAGTGGGGGGACCAATGTAATCGACTTACATATTTGTCCAGGGGCCTTCTGCAGGTCTGGTGCTCCCTAATTGTCCCTTCTTTGCATAAAGATGTCGGGGCAGCAGGGTAGCATGGTGGTTAGCATAAATGCTTCACAGCTCCAGGGTCCCAGGTTCGGTTTCCCGCTAGGTCACTACTGTGCGGAGTCTGCACGTCCTCCCCGTGTGTGCGTGGGTTTCCTCCGGGTGCTCCGATTTCCTCCCACAGTCCAAAGATGTGCTGGTTAGGTGGATTGGCCATGCTAAATTGCCCATAGTGTCCTTAAAAGTAAGGTTAAAGGAGGGGGGGTTGTTGGGTTACGGGTATAGGGCAGATATGCGGGTTTGAGTAGGGTGATCATTGCTCGGCACAACATCGATGACCGAAGGGCCTGTTCTGTGCTGTACTGTTCTATGTTCTATTGTTTTGGGCGCAAATGAGGCAGTTCTCAACATAATGGGTGACGTCGCTCATCCATTCAAGCCGCCAGCAGAACATTTTGAAAAGGGCAATGGGAGTATCTATTTCCTGTTTATTCCCTGATGTCCGCCATGGAACTGGTATATTAACTGATTTCTGTTCTAGGAGGACAGAACTCCTTCCTTTCAAACTATGCCATCCTGTATAGTGAGTGTGGCCTTCCAGTTATCATAAGGGGCTGGGTAGGTGCCGTTCAAAACCTGTTTGAGGGATTCGTCTGCAGCCTGGGCTTGGGGTAGGTCAGCGATACTGCTCTGGGTAACCTGGAGTGAATTCATTTGATCGCCTTCCTGTGGCTGCCAGAAGTGACCATAGTGGGCTCCAGCTTTAGCTGAGACGTCTGTCTTGCAGTTGACCGGGTGGGGAAGTGCCGTGATGTCATTTCACTTTAATTATGCCATATGTGCGGCCGGTGGCTTCTTTGGGGATGTGTTCAGTACAGTGGCGGAGGTTCGGGGTTTTCCGCTGGCCGACACAAATCCTCAAGCTTCCCATGGAGGGAGGAATTTGGTTAAACTGTTGCAGACGTACGTGCTGTCTGAGTGTATGTCCGCAGGCATTGGGAAAGACTCTGGGTGGGCGGTTACATAGGCTATGGCAGCAAGTTCAGCTGCTTGGGTTTCTCGATGTCCTGGCAATTTTAGAGCTGTTTCTTCCAGTGAACGTCCATGTGAACCCTCCATATTTCTACCGCGTCCAGTTATCCGAACAGCATTTTCAACAGTGGAGGAATCGTCTACATCGATTTTAAATGTGTTCCCTGAGTGTCGGGAATCACGTCTCTTGCTGCCTGCTCGGGGCTGTCGTGACATGGGAATAAAGGGTCCTGTGTGGTGTTTGTCTTTAATGATCTGGCACTCATGTGGGGTGCCTGCATATTGTGAATTGTCTGCCTGGTGTGGGGCCCTTGGTGCGTTTTACAGAGATCTCCCTGCCTTGCAGTAGGAGTGTCCAGCGCGCTGCTTTTACGTGGCAAACTGAACCGTTCTTCAGTCTGCCACCTAACAGAAACTCAGTCGGGGTGTGCTCTGTGAGAATAGTGACTGTGTTGAGGTCCGTAATGTGTGCGAAATAGTGAACTGCCCAAATAACTGCAAGCAGGTGCCGTTCACAGCCAGAAATTTCCTGTTTTGCGGGGTCTAAAACTCTGTAACTGTAGGCCACTGGGCCTTACCTGTCGTGTCATTCTTGTAGGAGCACTGCTGATAGGGTAGACTCCGTGCCTGCCACTTCGGTGGCACATGACAAGTCAGGGTCATGAGATTTACCCTATGCTTCCCTGTTACTTATGCATCCGGTTTGTGCACACTTCCGAAATTCGGTTATTTGGCCAATACGACACTTGCGCTGGTGGTTCGTTTCCCTTTTCCCAATTCTAACTCAAAATTCTGGCATATTCTCGGAGTCACAAAGTCACTTCTAGTCGAATCCCATCAGAGTCGGAAGTAAATTATGTTTTTTTATCTGAACCACCAGACGGGAATATATTTCTTGTATTGGACAAATGACCACACAACCAGTATGTTGGTACCATTATAATTTATTATTAGACACAGGCTTGGTGCCATGCGGAATAATCTACACGTGGCTTCTTACTAAACTACACCTACAAACTAAACTGACTTTTACTTAAGTTCCAAGTGACCGGCACTGTGCAGGATAGACGAGCCCTTCATCTGGGACCCCACGTGTGTCGGTTGCAAATCTTCAGGTTCGACATGGCTGCGGCTCGTCCTTCAGGTAGAGATCGTGGGTCCTTGAACTTGACTTGTTGATATGCTGCAGTTGGTCAGAGCAGAGGCCACTGCAAAAAGAGGACTAATACAGTTTGCGCAGTTCTTCTGATCCCTCGACCTTTCGCGCTCAGTTGGGTGGTCGCAACTCAGGATCCAATGGATCGATAGGGTTTTGAGCACCCGAATCAATTCTGGCCAATTACGGGCGGTATCTCGATAGCATGGGCGAATCCTAGCTGCTCCTCTCCAAGGCATAAAGCAAGTATGGGATATTCAGCTCAGATGCCTGCAAAAAGTCTAAAGATGTTTGATTTTCATCATTTCAATCCGTTTTCCATTGAAAAGCAGCCGATACATGGCCTTGCAGGACCACATTGCACCAACCAACAGCTATTTGTAGAAAATCTTAATCGTAAATGAATTTAGAGAGAACATTTTTACAACTTGTTACAAATGTTGCATCATGTTGCAAAAGTTGTCTTGAAAACCGAACACGATGTAATGGGACTGAGAGACTGGAGGGGATCATCCCACAACTTCTGGGCCCGAAAGCTGAAGACAAGGAATTATGTGTTCAACTATTAATATCAGGAATCCTCAAGAATTGGGAGAGTGTCGGTGTAACGGAGAGTTATGAATCTGCTGTAATACTGAGAAATAAATCACCAAGGCCACGGCAGGGTTTGATTCTCGTACAATCCTCCAGCTCAAATCTTAACCATCGCATTAGACCCCGACATTGGTTAGTCCATTGAACCTGAGGAACAGACTCTAATTGATGAAGAATGAATGAAAACATTGGTTGATCACTCTCTTATTGTGAAACAGTCAGTATTTTCCAGAGGAGAAACTCGAGAGTATGCAGAAGTTAACCAATATGGCTAGTCTCACAAACAGCACCAGCGGGAGCTTGTAGTGATCCAGTTGTGGCAGTCAGATAGCCTCAATAATTTAAATAAACATGGAACACAATATATAATTGTTTCTCAGCCCATTACTTCCCGTCTTCCATAATTCAAATTACTGAGACGACTTCAGTTGAAACAGGCAGAGAGATCACATTGTATTCCGCCAGATAGCAGCGATATTTCTAGTAATTAATGAATTTAAACGTGAAAGATAATTACTGGTACTAATAGACATTTCTAAATTCATATTATTGTGAAAAGTATAAAGATTTATAGATATATTCAGTAAAGTTGAACAGAAAATAATCAGATTCTTGTCATTGTTATTGGATTGAAGCATAATCAGTTTAGTTTCTTGTGAGCCGAAATGTGCTGTTCAATTTATTGTGTTATTATTGAAAGGTCAGGAATTGCTGACTCTATTTGAAAGACCAATCTTGTTATGATTACTGTGTGAACAATATTTCGAATACGCCAGTGTCTATGGAATAAACAACCCTTTAATAATCACATTCACATTTGCAATTAAATATCCTTCGTTATTTACTGTGTTCAATGGACTGAAATCTATTCTGATGCTGTCTATCAATGTTGTGCAAAATACGATGGTGTAGTGCATGTCATCCTGACTTCAATCATTGGATTTGCTCAGTTTTATTTGGTAGAAACAGGCAGGGAGAATTCTCAAACTATTCGATCATGACGTAACAAGGATTAATTGAATAAAATGCTGAGATATAGTTGCTGCTATCATATATTTCCAAATACATATTATTGTTGGAGGTTAAAATATTTATACATCTCGTTCGTGATGAATGGATTGATAGTAATCAGTATCTTGCCATGATAATTCTCTTGGAAAATGCTCATATTTTAGTGTCCTGTATCCGATACTCCGTCCCGCCAGCCCCGTTATCCGGTGCTGCGCACCCCCCCCCCCCCCAACAGAGGGATTTTCCTTTCCCGCAGCCGGTCAATGAGGTTTCCCGTTGTGACCACCCGACGCTATCGAGAAACCCGCATACATGTGTGCGCTGCCGGCGGAATTGGAGAATCCTGTCGAGCGAGAATCCCATTGATTGAGATTGTGAGCTGAACAAATGCATGTTTAATCGATGTTATTATTGTTGTGTGGTCAGGAATGACAGATTCTATTCCTCTCAATAACAATCCTAAATCGATTATGGTCTGCACAATGATTAGAAACCGCCTGTGATTATTGCAATGAACAATCCTTTGACAATCACAGTCGAAATGCAATGCAATTGTTTTAGTTATTTGCTTTGTTAATGGAGTGAAAACTGATTTGGTATTTTCTATCGGGGTTGCGCGAATAATAATCGCTTGTGTAATGTCTGTTGGACTTTAACATAATGAGCTATTCACTGATTTAATTCAACCACGCAATGAATGAATGAGATAATTGTTTATTGGACCAACCAATCAATGTCCAGTAACTATGATCATTGGAATGAACTCTGTTAACAAGTGATTAATCTTCCACAGAAAATAATTAAATAATTCAAGTAAAAAGCACTAGATCCGTTATAATTTAACCAGATTGAATATATTTAATGTTGGGACTCTGGCAATCATTGATTAAAATATTCTGAGCCATTTTAACAGATAGTTCATACATATTCGCTTTGATTATTGGGTGCAACGAGTAAAAGTTAGTTACTTTAAATTTAGGACTGATAAAGAATTTGGTGTTCATTTTTATAAGGAATCCAAGCAGTAGAAAATGTGTTGGCCCTCAGGACAATCTCTACAAAACTTGTATTCTCCGTCCCGCAAGCCTGTTTTCCGGCGGTGCGCTCCTTCCGTCAGCGGGATTCTCCATTCGCGCAGTTGTTAATGGGGGCCCCACGCCGCCATTGTGACCAGCCCCAGACTGTAGGGAAACCCGCGGGCGTGAGTGCGCTGCAGTTGAAGCGGAGGATCCACCGACGGAGAATCTAGCACAGTAAGTTTGAAAAGGGACCTATTGTAGTGACTAATGTTGTCTCCAAAGTCCGGAGCCCACTCACCCCTCTCTGGGGTTGGGTGCAGTCTAGGCTTGGGTGTTCTCTGGGGTTGGGAGATCTCTGGGGATGGTTGATCTCTGGGATTGGGTGAGATCTGGGGTTGGGTAATATATGGGGTTGGGTGATATATGGAGTTGGGTGATATCTGGGTTTGGGTGATATCTGGGGTGGATGGTATCTGGGGTTGGGTGGTATCTGGAGTTGGGTGATCTCTGGGGTTGGGTGAGATCTGGGGTTGACTGTGATCTGGGGTTGGGTGAGATCTGGGGTTGGGTGGTATCTGGGGTTGGGTGGTATCTGAGGTTGGGTTGTATCTGTGTTTGGCTGAACTCTGGGGCCGGGTGATCTCTGGGGATTGGGTGATCTCTGGGGTTGGATGATTTCTGGGGTTGTGTGATCTCTGGGGCTGGGTGATCTCTGGGGATTGAGCGATCTCTGGGGTTGGGTGATATCTGCGGTTGGTTCTTTCTGGGGTTTGGTGATCTCTTGGGATTGGGTGATGTCTGGGGTTGGGTCATATCAGAGGTTGGGAGATCTGTGGGGTTGTGTGACCTCTGGGGTTGGATGATCTCTGGGGTTGGGTAATATCTGGGGTTAGGTGATCTCAGGGGTTGGGTAATCTCTGGCGTTTGGTGATCTCTGGGGTTGGGTGATTCGGGTGTGAGTGGATATCCGGTGGGTGCTGATATCGGTTCTGCTGTGATGATTGGCTAGGGCATGAATTCCAGGGTGGAATCACCGAGAGGGGGGGTGATCTAATAATAATCGCTAATTGTCACAAGTATACTTCACTGAAGTCACTGTCAAAACCCCTAGTCGCCATATTCCGGCGCCTGTTTGTGGTGGCTGGCGCGGGAATTGAACCCGCGCTTCTGGGATTGTTCTGTATTGCATTCCAGATGTTTAGCCCACTGTGCTAACCAGCATCTACAGAGCTGCTTAGGGAGGTGGAGTGACATTGGGGGTGTGATAAATGGCTGGGCGGGTGGGGTGATCTGCGGTTGGGAGGGGTGACATTTAGCGGGAGGGGGGTGTGATCTCCGGGGAGGGGCGCTGTTGATATCCAACAGAAGTGACAACTGGCGGGGGGCAGATTTGTTGTTGTTCAGTGGGTGATATCGGGAAGGTGTTTATATTGGGATGGGGTGATATCGGGGAGGGCGTGATATCGGGGATGTTGCCTGGTATGGAGGGTGCTAGCTGTGAAGAAAGGTTGAGTAGATTAGGATTGTTTTTGGTGGAAAGGCGGAGTGTGAGAGGGGACCTAATTGAGGTATATAAAATTATGAGAGGTATGGACAGGGTGGATAGCAACAAGCTTTTTCCATGAGTGGGTGTGTCAGTTACAAGGTGTCACGATTTCAAGGTGAGAGGGGGAAAGATTAAAGGAGATGTGCGTGGAAAGTGTTTTACGCTGAGTGTGGTGGGTGCCTGGAACGCTTTACCAGAAGAGGTGGAAGAGGCCGGCACGATAGCATCACTTAAGAGGCATCTAGACAGGTACATGAACGGACGGCAACAGAGAGAAGTTCACCTTGGAAAATAGGAGGCAGGTTTCGATAAAGGTTCTGGATCGGCGCAGGCTGGGAGGGCTGAAGGGCCTGTTCATGTGCTGTAATTTTCATTGTATTTTGTTCTTTGAATTGTTTTCATGTGGAAAGTGCCGCCTGCGATTATAGTGGACAGTCATTGTATGCCTTGAATGCACAGACAGTTGACGCTTCATCTCTGATACAACTTCAGGTGACTTGTGACACAGAGACAGACCACTCGGAGCTCTATAATCAGAACTGACACTGGAAATAAGTCGCAGTCACGTATTATCTTTGGTTTAAATAGGTATAATCGATGTATCCCTCTGTTGGTGCGGGGGACGGGACTTGGTGGTGATGGTGGGGTGTGAGAGTGATATTGGGAGAACCCAAGTGCCATCCTTGTTGGCATTCAGCATCTTTGGTGTTTAGAAAGTGCGGTTGGTACCTGAAAAGGAGTCAATGCAATGTTTTGAACAGCACCCTATCACAGGGCCGCATTTCAGCGAGGGACAGACAGAGGGAGATGATTTTCATTCTTGTGAATCAGGTGGTAAACTATCATTGACCTGTGCGGATGGAAGGACATTGAATTGAACCTTTCATCCTGCTCGCATACCAGAGCCGCTTTCATCCCTGTTGAGCATTTCGAGGATAGTCTGCTGTTCACTGTCTGAATCATTTTGTTCCAGTTTAACCCGGGATACAAATCTGGCCGGAACTTTGGAGGAAGAATGTGTCCCGTTCTCCAGACAGTTCAGAGCGATTTTCACAGTTCCGCAGTGAAGAGAAAATATGTCAGAGATTGGGAGGGGAGTTTGCAGCGTAAGATTCTGAGGCAGCGATAAAAATTGCAAATTTATGTTCGCTATTGATGATCACTGCACAATTCATATTCGGCCCATGCTTTACGCCAGTTTGGATTTAGGCGGATAGATAAGATGAAGTCATGTCGTAATCTATTTGTTCCATCAAAGCAAAAACAATTCAAGCATCTCAGAACCTAATTAGCCACGTGGCAATTCCCCAGCGTATAAATGAAAGGCGTTTAAAATGTGTCACCTCAGACTGAAATACAGACAGAACCCAACAGAACGAGAGGACGCATCAGTCTCAAAATGCATGAAACATCAAGCAGCATGGGGAAGATATTCTACACAGTCCTCGCCGTCATTGGTGTCCCTGGTAGGTGCCTCTATCCACTGAAGTAAACATGTGAGTGAGGTAGTTCCTGATGCCATTCTGTGTCTGAGAATTTTTGAGAATGTATTACCACCCCCCCCCCCCCCCCCGCCAGACACTAATCTAGGTTTGGGCTCCGGAGCAATAGGTCAGAAGGTGACAACATTGAGGGAGAACTCGGGAATGGGGCCACCAATATGGCTCTGAGAAAGAGCAGACAGGGAGATGTTGCTGAAAACAGCAGGAATGGTTGACTGAGGTGCATATGGTTTAATGCAAAAACATAGAACAGAACAGGCCGTTCGGCCCTCGATGTTGTGCCGAGCAATGATCACCCTTCTCAAACCCACGTATCCACCCTATACCCGTAACCCAACAACCCCCGCTTAACCTTACTTTTTAGGACACTACAGGCAATTTAGCATGGCCAATCCACCTAACCCGCACATTTTTGGACTGTGAGAGGTAACCGGAGCACCCGGAGGAAACCAACGCACACAGGGGGAGGACGTGCAGACTCCACACAGACAGTGACCCAGCCGGGAATCGAACCTGGGACCCTGGAGCTGTGAAGCATTTATGCTAACCACCATGCTACAGTTCTGCCCAGAAGTATTGCGTGTAATACAGATGAATTTAGAGCTTGGACTAATACTTGGAACTATGCTGTTGTTGCCATTACAGAGACTTGGTTGAGGGAAGGACAGGATTGGCAGCTAAATGTTCCAGGATTTAGATGTTTCAGGCGGGAAAGAGGGAGATGTAAAAGGGGCGGAGGAGTTGCGCTACTGGTTAGTGAGAATATCACAGCTATACAACTAATCACAAGCCGGAATCGAACCTGGGACACTGGAGCTGCGAAGCAATTGTGCTATCCACAATGCTACCGTGCTGCAGTGTATGGGGAGTTATTTCAGTGTGGGATTGTACAGTGTATGGTGGGAGGGTTATATCAGTGTGAGTTTGTATAGTGTGTGGGAGAGGGTTATATCAGTGTGGGATTGGACAGTGTATGGGGGGAGCATTATATCAGTGTGGGATTGTACAGTGTATGGGAGAGGGTTATATCAGTGTGGGATTGTATAGTGTATGGGGAGTAATATCAGTGTGGGATTGTACAGTATTTGGGGAGGGCAATATCAGTGTGGGATTGTACAGTGTATTGGGGAGGCGTATATCAGTGTGAGGTTGTACAGTAAATGGGGAGAATTACATCACTGTGGGATTGTGAAGTGCATGGGGAGGTTTAAAACGTGAAGATTCCAGACCCGTGTCATGCTCGTCCTGTGCAATGTGGGAGCTCAGGGCACGTCCACTGTTCCGGGCCCCTTCACGTGCAAGAAATGTGTTAAGTTGCATCTCCTGTTAGACCGCATGACGGCTCTGGAGCTGCGGATAGACTTACTTTGGAGCATCCGCGATGCTGAGGACGTCGTGGAACCACTTTTAGCAAGTTGGTCACACCGCAGGTGAACGTTACTGAGGGAGCTAGAAAATGGGTGACCACAAGACAGGGCAAGAGTGGAAACGTAGTGCAGGTTTTCCCTACGATCATCCCTCGCATAACAAATGTACCTCTTTGGATACTGTTGAGGGATATGGCGCACCAGGGGAAGGCAGCAGCAGCAAGATTCATGGCACGGTGGCTGGCTCTGCTGTGCAACAGAGCAGGAAGAAGAATGGTAGGGCTATAGTGATAGGGGACTCAACGGTAAGGGGAATAGGCAGGCGGTTTTGTGGACGCAATCGAGGCTCCAGGATGGTATGTTGCCTCCCTGGTGCAAGGGTCAAGGATGTCACGAAGCGGCTAAATGGGATTTGGGGGGGGGGGGGTGCGGTGTACAACCTTCTGTCGTGGTGCACATAGGCAGGAACAATATAGGAAAAACGACGGGAGAAGCTGAATTCAGGGAGTTAGGAGTTAAACTAAAAAGTAAAAAGTAAGACCTCAAAGGTAGTAATCTCAGAATTGCCTGCAGTGCCACGAGCTAGTCAGAGTAGGAATGTCAGGATATATAGGATGAATGCGTGGCTTGAGAGATGGTGCAAGAGGGAGGGGCATTGATAATGAAATGAAAGGAACATCGCTTATTGTCAGTTACTGTGAAAAGTCGCTATTTTCCACATTCCCGCGCCTGTTCTGGGAGGATGGTACGGGAATTGAACCATGCTGATGGCCTGTCTTGGTCTGCTTTAAAAGCCAGCGATTTTGCCCAGTGTTCTAACCCAGCCCATTGGAACCGGTTCTGCGGGAGGTCGGACCAGTACAAATCGGATGGTCTGCACCTGGGCTGGACTGCAACCGATGTCCTGTGGGGAGGGGTGCGGGGTTATTTGCTAGAGCGGTTGGGGAGGGTGTAAACTAATGTGGCAGGGGGATGGGAACCGATGCAGAAAGTTGGAAGGTAGTAAATCAGGGACAGAAGCAGAAGGAAGTAAGTGGGAAAGTGTAAGGCAGAGAAGCCAGTCAAAAATAAAAAAGGGCGACAGTGCAAGGTGCAATGACTGAGGGGAGCCTAGTGAATAGGCCCAGTAATGCTAATAGGAATAAAACAGGAAGTAAAAACATTAATGCCAAGCGACGCGGCAGGTTGTTACATGAAGATATGGGTTCAACAACAAGGAAAATAAGGAGAAAAGTTAAGAAGAAATATAACTTAGGAGGGGTGACTGATCGAGATGTTAAGATTCAACAGGTAAAAATAAGCCAACATCAGTGTACTTTACCAGACTGCTCGCAGTATTTGGAGTAAGGTAATGAGTTGATGGCGCAAATAATCGTGAATGACTATGACTTTGTGGCCATTACTGAAACATGGTGAAAGGATGGTCACGACTAGGAGTTAAATATCCAACGGTATCAATCTATTCGGAAGGACAGAATGGATGGTATGGAGGAGGTGCAGCTCTTTAATTGACGGATGACATCCGGGCAATTCTAAGGGATGACATTGGTGAGATGGAGTGTAAGGTTGAAACCATTTAGGTGGAAATCAGGAATAGTAAGGCGATTCACTGATAGGAGTAGTCTATAGGCCACCAAAGTGTAACATTATGGGTGCGGCAGGCAATGAACAATGAAATAACGGTTGCATTTAGAAATGGCACAGCAGTTATCATGGGGGGATATAATCTACATGTCGATAGGTTTAACCAGGTCGGTCAAGGCAGCCTTAGGGAGGAGTTTATAGACCGTATCCACGATAATTTCCTCGAACAGTATGGAGTGGGACCTACGAGGAAACAAACGGTCCTCGATCTTGTCCTGTGTAATGAGACAGGATTGATTCATGATCTCATAGTTAGGGATCTACTCGGAAGGAGCGATCAGAATATGATGGAATTTAAAATGCAGATGGAATGTGAGAAGGTAAAATCAAATACACGTGTTTTGTGCTTAAACAAAGGAGATTATAATGGGATGAGAGAAGACATAGCTAAGGTAGAATGGGAGAAAAGACTTAATGGTGGAACAGCTGAGGAACAGTGGAGAACCTTCGAAGCGATTTTTCACAGTGCTCAGCAAATGTTTATTCCAAAAAAAGTAAGGACGGTCGAAAGACGGAAAATCGATCATGGATATCTAAGGAAATAAGGGAGAGTACCAAATTGAAGGAAAAGGCATCCAGTGGCAAAGATTAGTGGTAGACTAGAGGGCGGGGAAATCTTTCGAGGGCAACAGAAAGCTACTAAAAAACTATAAAGAAGAGTAAGATAGATTATGAGTAAACTTGCTCAGAATATACAGCAGATAGTAAAAGTTTCTACAAATATATAAAACAAAAAACAGTGGCTAAGGTAAATATTGGTCCGTTAGAGGATGAGAAGGGACTTTTAAGAATGGGAGATGAGGAAATGGCTGAGAAACTGAACACGTTTGTTTGGTCAGTATTCACAGTGGAAGGCACAACTAACATGCCAGCGGCTTATAGAAATGAGGCTCTGACAGGTGAGGACCATGCGAGGATTATTATCACTAAGGAGGTAGTGATGGGCAAGCTAATGGGGCTATAAGTAGACAGGTCTCCTGGCCATGATGGAATAAATCCCAGAGTGCTAAAATAGGTGGCTGGGGAAATTGCAAATGCACCAGTGATAATTTACCAAATTTCACTAGACTCTGGGGTGGTCACGGCGGATTGGAAATTAGCAAACGTCACACCACTGTTTTAAAAAAGAGGTAGGCAGAGAGTGCGTAATTATATGTTATTGAGCTTAACTTCGGTAGTTGGGAAGATGATGGAATCCATCATCAAGGAAGAAATAACGAGGTATCTGGATAGAAATTATCCCATTGGGCAGACGGAGCATGGGTTCATAAAGGGCAGGTCCTGCCTAACTAATTTAGTGTAATTTTTTGAGGACATTACCAGTGCAGTAGATAACGGGGAGCCAATGGATGTGGTATATCTGGATTTCCAGAAAAAGATGCATGGCATTAAGGGTACAATAGTAGCATGGATAGAGGATTGGTTAATAATAGAAAGCAAAGAGTGGGGTTTAATGGATGTTTCTCTGGTTGTCAATCAGTAGCTAGTGATGTCACTCAGGGATCAGTGTTGGGCCCACAATTGTTCACAATTTACATGGTTGATTTGGTGTTGGGGACCAAGGGCAAAGTGTCCAAGTTTGCAGATGACACGAAGATGAGTGGAAAAGCGCAAAGTGCAGAGAATCCAGGAAATCTGCTGGGGGATTTGGATCGATTAAGTTTATTGGCTATGGTCTGGCAGATGGAAGACAATATATGTCAAATGTGACGTTACCGATTTTAGTAGGAATAACAGCAAACGGGATTATTCTTTAAATTATAAAATATTAAAGCATGCCGCTGTGCAGCGAGACCTGGGTGTGCTAGTGCATGAGTCGCAAAAAGTTGATTTACAGGTGCAGAAGGTAATTAAGAAGGCAGATGGAATTTTGTCCTTCATTACTAGAGGGATGGAATTTAAGACTAGGGCGGTTATGCTGCAATTGTATAATGTGTTAGTGAGGCCACGCCTGGAGTATTGTGTTCAGTTGTGGTCTCCTTACCTGAGAAATGACGTACTTGCGCTGGAGAGTGTGCAGCGGAGATTCACGAGGATAATCCCAGATATGGTGATGGATGACGAGGAGAGGTTGAGTAGACTGGGACTGTACTCGTTCAAATTTTGAAAGATGAGGGGGGATCTTATAGAAAAATATAAATTTATGAAGGGAATAGATAGGATATATGTGGGCAGGTTGTTTCCACTGGCGGGTGAAAGCATAACTAGGAAACATAGTCTCAAAATAAGGGGAAGTAGATGTAGGATTGAGTTTAGGAAGAGCGTCTTTACCCAAAGGGTTGTGAATCTATGGAATTCCTTGCCCAGTAAAGCAGTTGAAGCCCCTTCGTTAAATGTTTTTAAGACAAAGATAGATAGTTTTTCAATAATAAAGGGATTAAGGGTTATGGTTTTCGGGCCGGAAAGTGGAGCTGAGTCCACAGAAGATCAGCCTACGATCTCATTAAATGGTGGAGCAGGCTCGATGGGCCAGATAGCCTCCTCCTGCTCCTAATTCTTATGTTTTTATGATAAATAACTAATTCACTCTCACAGTTTTGGAATCGGTCTGTTGACCTACATGACTGAATGAACCCTATATATTTTAACAAGAATGTGACCTGTATACTGTAAGTTGTGTCAGTAATCACGTTTCACTGTTGTTTAACCTATTGTCTGATTTTTAAATCAATTGATTTGTGTCGATTTCCGAATAGAATGCTTTGATTTTATGATAATGTCCAGCCTGATTCTCTGACTCCAATACTTTCACACCGACATTTCCTTATGTATTGGAGAAAATTATCGATCGAGGGACTACTAAACAACTGACACTAAGCTTCATTGGAATGGTCACAGTACATCTCTGTTGATAATGATTCATCTGCCATTAATATGATTTCAAGAACAAAAACAAAGAACAAAGAAAAGTGCAGCACAGGAACAGATCCTTCGACGCTCCACGCCTATAGTGACCATGCTGCCCGTCTAAACTAAATTCTACACTTCCAGGGTTCATATCCCTCTATTCCCATCCTATTCATGTATTTGTCAAGATGCCCCTTCAATGTCACTATCGTCCCTGCTTCCACCCCCTCCTCCGGCAGCGAGTTCTAGGCACCCACTGCCCTCTGTGTAAGAAAAGTTCCTCGGACATCTCCTTTAAATCTTGCCAATCGCACCTTAAATTTATGCCCCAAGTACTTTACCCCCCTACCCTGGGGAAATTCCTCTGACTATCAACTGGCTATGCTCCTCATAATTTTGTTGACGTCTATCAGGTCGCCTCTCAACCTCCGTCGTTCCAGTGAGAATAAACCAAGTTTATTCAACCTCTCCTCAGTGCTAATGCCCTCCATACCGGGCAACATCCTGGTAAATCTCTTCTGCATCCTCTCTAGAGCCTCGACATCCTTCTGGTAGTGTGGCGACCAGAATTGTACACTTTCAATGTGAACGTGACTGTGAACTTAAACCTATAACTTCCACTCTTATTTCGCTTATTTAAATGGAGAATGACACTTGCCGACGCCTATGGACCTCAGTAACCACCTTGGATCTCTCCTCCCCTTTTCTTCTCGGTTTGTAGTTCGCTGTCCATCCAAATGTGTACCCTACTTCGACTTGCCCTGGGAGTAATCGGATGCCTGTTCTGTTGGAATTTACCGAGAGCCTTCATTAAATCGAAATATGTTGTACCTATCATTCGAATCTAAACCACAGTTTCGGATTAGGCATTCCAAGAATTCAACATAATTGCCCAAAAATGCTTTGATTTTGTGTAGGTAGTAACTACACATTATTGCAATGGAAGCTGTCTTAGTCCACTCTGCTAAACCAGCCCCCTATCCAAAAATGAAATGAAATGAAAATCGCTTATTGTCAAGAGTAGCCCAGCTTCAGCCACACCATGACATCACTGCAGCCATTTGAGAAGACTGGATAATTGGGGCTCATTCTGGGGTAGGTGGGACCTCTACAAACAGGATGGTCTTCACCTGAACCAGAGGGGTACCAATATCCTGGGGGGCGGGAGATTTGCTAGTGCTCTTCGGTGGGGGGGGGGGGGGTTAAACTAATTCAGCAGGGGGTGGGAACCTAAATTGTAGTCCCAGTATACAGGATGTTGAGAGTAGTGAGGTCAGGGATAGGGTTAAGAGTTCTAAAGAGGGCACCGGTAAGAAAGACGCTGGTTTGAAGAGTGTCTACTTCAACGCCAGGAGCATCCGTAATAGGGTGGGTGAGCTTGCAGCATGGGTTGGTACCTGGGATCTCGATGTTGTGGCGATTTCGGAGACATGGGTAGAGCAGGGACATGAATGGTTGTTGCAGGTTCCAGGATTTAGATGTTTCTGTAAGAACAGAGAAGATGGTAAAAGAGGGGGGGGGGGTGGCATTGTTAATCAAGGAAAGTATTACGGCGGTAGAAAGGACGTTTGAGGACTCGTCCACTGAGGTAGTATGGGCCTATGTTAGGAACAGGAGAGAGATGTCACCCTGTTGGGAGTTGTCTATAGACCTCCGAATAGATCCAGAGATGCAGTGAAAAGAATTGCAAAGATGATTCTCGACAGGAGCGACAGTAACAGGGTAGTTGTTATGGGGGACTTTAACTTTCCAAATATTGACTGGAAATACTATTGTTCGAGTGCTATAGATGAGTCAGTTTTTGTGCAGTGTGTGCAGGAGGGTTTTCTGACAGTATGTAGACAGGCCAACAAGGGGCGAGGCCACATTGGATTTGGTACTGAGTAATGAACCCGGCCAGATGTTAGATTTAGATGTAGGTGAGCACTTTGGTGATAGTGATCACAACTCGGTTATGTTTACTTTAGCAATGGGCAGGGATAGGTATATACCGCAAAGTAAGAATTATAGCTGGGGGAAAGGCAATTATGATGCTATTCGGCAAGATTGAGGATGTATAGGATGGGGAAGGAAACTGCAGGGGAAGGGTACAATCGAAATGTGGAGCATTTTCAAGGAACAGCTACTGCGTGTCCTTGCTAAGTAAGTTCCTGTCAGGCAGGGAGGAAGTCGTCGAGCAAGGGAACCATGGTTTACTAAGGAAGTTGAAGCACTTGTCAAGAGGAAGAAGAAGGTTTATGTTAGGATGAGACATGAAGGCTCAGTTAGGGCACTTGAGTGTGACAAGTTAGCCAGGAAGGACCTAAAGGGAGAGTTAAGAAGAGCGAGGAGAGAGCACGAAAAGACGTTGGCGGATAGGATCAAGGAAAACCCTAAGGCTTTCTATAGGTATATCAGGAACAAAAGAATGACTAGAGTAAAATTAGGGCCAATCAAGGATAGTAGTGGAAAGTTGCGTGTGGAATCAGAGGAGATAGGGTAAGCATTAAATGGATATTTTTCATCAGTGTTTCCAATGGAGAAAGACAATGTTGTCGAGGAGAATACTCAGGTTCAGTCGACCAGGCTAGATGGAATTGAGGTTCAAAAGGAGGAGGTGTTATCAATTTTGGAAAATGTCAGAATAGGTAAGTCCCCTGGGCCAGATGGGATTTATCCTAGGATTCTCTGGGAAGCCTGGGATGAGATTGCAGACCCTTTGTCCTTGATCTTTATGTCGTCTTTGTCGACAGGAATAGTGCAGGAAGACCGGAGGATAGCAAATGTTGTCCCCTTGTTCAAGAAGGGGAGTACAGACAACCCTGGTAATTATAGACCTGTGAGCCTTACTTCGGTTGTGCGTAAAATGTTGAAAAAGGTTATAAGAGATAGGGTTTATAATCATCTTGAAAAGACCAAGTTGATTAGCGATAGTCAACACGGTTTTGTGATGGGTAGGTCATGCCTCACAAAATTTATTGAGTTTTTTGAGAAGGTGACCAAACAGGTGGATGAGGGTAAAGCGGTCGATGTAGTGTATATGGATTTCAGTAAGGCGTTTGATAAGGAAACCACTGAAAATAATGATATAATATCCAGGGTTCACTGTAAGTAATGATATTCTGCCCAGGGACCACTGTAAATAATAATATTCTGCCCAGTGCAATGTAAATAATGATATTCTACCAAGGGTCCACTGAAAATAATGATATACTACCCAGGGCCCTGTTGTATATAATGGTATAATGCCCAGGGACCACTCACTATAATGATATACTGCCCAGGGACCATTGTGCATCATGTTATTCTACCCAGTGACCACTGTAAATAATAATATTCTACCCAGTGGCCACTGCAAATGATGATATTCTACGCAGGGAAACTGTAAATAACGATATTCTGCACAGGGACCACTGTAAATAATGCCATACGGCCCAGAGACAGAGCGGCATCGAGACAGACACAGGGACAGAGAAACAGAGACAGACACAGGGACAGATACACACAGACAGAGATAGATACACAGACAGATACAGTAAGAGATACAGAGATAGAGAGAGAGAGATACAAAGAGAGAGATAGAGAGACAGATACCGAGAGAAAGATACAGAGAGAGAAATACAGAGCGAGTTACAGTGAGAGATAACGAGAGAGATATATACAGAGAGAGAGAGAGAGATACAGAGAGAGATACAGAAAAAAATACAGCGAGAGAGCTATAGAGATACAGAGAGATAGATACAGAGATATAATCATAGAGATAGATACAGGGAGCGATACACAAAGAGAGATGCAGAGAGATACACACAGACAGAGAGATACAGAGATATATACAGCGAGAGATGCAGAGAGTGGTACCGAGAGAGGTACAGAGAGAGATACAGAGAGAAATACAGAGTGAAAGATACGAGGAAAGTCTCAGGGACAGATGTCAGAGGCAGAGGCAGCTTCATTACTCAGAGAGTAGTAGGGGTGTGGAACGCCCTGCATGCAACAGTAGTAGACTCGCCAACTTTAAGGGCATTTAAGTGGTCACTGGATAGACATATGGATGAAAATGGAATAGTGTAGATCAGCTGGACTTCAGATGGTTTCACAGGTCGGCGCAACATCGAGGGCCGAAGGGCCCGTATTGCGCTGTAATGTTCTATGTTCTACAATACATTTCTTAAGGGGACACACCAATGGCACCTCCCACCAAGAAGAAAAATAAATCATCAACTTCAAGATGGTTTCATTTTTGACCTTTTCATTTTCATAGAACATAGAACATAGAACGATGCAGCGCAGTACAGGCCCTTCGGCCCTCGATGTTGCACCGACATGGAAAAAAAACTAAAGGCCATCTAACCTACACTGTGCCCTTACCTTACCATCCATATGCTTATCCAATAACATTTTAAATGCCCTCAATGTTGGCGAGTTCACTACTGTTGCAGGTAGGGTATTCCACGGCCTCACCACTCTTTGCGTAAAAAACCCACCTCTGACCTCTGTCCTATATCTATTACCCCTCAATTTGAGGCTATGTCCCCTCGTGCTAGCCACATCCATCCGCGGGAGAAGGCTCTCGCTGTCCACCCTATCTAACCCTCTGATCATTCTGTATGCCTCTATTAAGTCAACTCTTAACCTTCTTCTCTCTAACGAAAACTACCTCAAGTCCATCAGCCTTTCCTCATAAGATTTTCCCTCCATACCAGGCAACATCTTGGTAAATCTCCTCTGCACCCGTTCCAAAGCTTCCACGTCCTTCCTATAATGAGGCGACCAGAACTGTCCGCAATACTCCAAATGCGGCCGTACTAGAGTTTTGTACAACTGCAACATGGCCTCATGGCTCCGGAACTCAATCCCTCTACCAATAAAGGCCAACACACCATAGGCCTTCTTCACAACCCTATCAACCTGGGTGGCAACTTTCAGGGATCTATGTACATGGACACCGAGATCCCTCTGCTCATCCACACTACCAAGAATTTTACCATTAGCCAAATATTCCGCATTCCTGTTATTCTTTCCAAAGTGAATCACCTCACACTTCTCCACATTAAACTCCATTTGCCACCTCTCAGCCCAGCTCTGCAGCTTATCTATGTCCCTCTGTAACCTGCAACATCCTTCCGCACTGTCTACAACTCCACCGACTTTAGTGTCGTCTGCAAATTTACTCACCCATCCTTCTGCGCCCTCCTCTAGGTCATTTCTAAAAATGACAAAGAGCAACTGCCCCAGAACAGGTCCTTGTGGTACGCCAATTGTAACTGAACACCATTCTGAACATTTCCCATCAACTATCACTCTCTGTCTTCTTTCAACTAGCCAATTTCTGATCCACATCTCTAAATCACCCTCAATCCCCTGCCTCCGTATTTTCTGCAATAGCCGAACGTGGGAACCTTATCAAACGCTTAACGCTTTCCTTTCAGCAAAGCTGTGAATAAATATACACTGTTTATAAAACAAAAACAAAACAGGCAACCATTCATAAGGATACAGTCCATTTTAGTTCTTCTTCCAACAGTGAACCTGCTGCTCTTCATTACATTTGTGACAATGCATTGGCTATCACGGTTTCCCGGCCTGCCACTTGGACTAATTTTAGATGAAATTGCTGTAACATTAAACTCACTCGAAACAGTCTTGCAATGTTATTCCGGAATCGCACCAAAAACGTCAATGGATTACGATCAATACATAGAATTATTTCAGGCCACTTGCTGGTCACATAAATGTGAAAATGTTGCAAAGGCAGCACCTGGCTCAAAGTCTCCGTCTCAGTCGTTGAATACTTCCTCTGGTGATCATACAATTTCTTGGAAAAATATCCAATACCTTCACCGTCTTCTTGCAAGAGCACAGCACCTATATCTCACTCGCATCAACAGACACTTTGAATTGTTGTGTGTAATTTGAGGTAGCCAACACAGAAGAATTGGTTGAGACAGCCTTCAGGCCGTCAAATGCCTGTTGACACTCCGCTGTCCACTGAAATTTGTGACGGTTCTTCAGCAGGTCCATCGGTGGAGCAACCACACTGCTAAAATACGGCGCACATTTTCAGTACAATCCACTCATCCCAAGAAATCGCATTATTTCCCTTGTGTAAAGCGTATTGGAAACTCCCAAATAACTTTTGTTTTCACACCGCTTGGGACCATTCGACCCTGTCCGATTGTGTGGTCAAGGAACGTGACTTGGGCTTCGCCAAATTCACTTGAAAATTAAAGTCGCTTAATTTCACAAGTAGGCTTCAAATGAAGTTACTGTGAAAAACGCCTGGTCGTACGTTGCATCTTTATTCACCAAGGAGAGGGACATGGCGGATGTTGAGGCTAGAGATGGATTTTTAACTACTCCAGGTCAAGTTGGCATCAGGAAGGTGGACGTTTTGGGTATTCTAAAAGGCAGTAAGGTGGAGAGGACCCCAGGTACGTATGGAACCTATTCCAGTTTACTGAGGGAAGCGAGGGACGAAATAGCTGGGACTTTAACAGATACCTTTGCAGCATCATTGAGCACGGGTGATGTCCCGGAGGACTGGAAATTGCTAATGTTTTCCCTTTGTTTAAGAAGGGTAGCAGGGATAATCCAGGGAATTATAGACCTGTGAGCTTGTCGTCAGTGGTAGGCAAACTGTTGGAGAAGGTACTGAAGGATTGGATCTATTCACATTTGGAAGAAAATAGACTTACCAGTGACCGGCAGCATGGTTTTTTTGCAGGGAAGGTCATGTCTTACAAACCTAATAGAATTCGTTGAGGAAGTGACACAGTTAATTGATGAGGGAAGGGCTGTATATGTCAGATACATGGCCTTCAGTAACGCGTTTGATAACGTTTCCCATGGCAGGTTGATGGAGAAAGTGACGTCGTAGGGGGTTCAGTGTGTACTATCTAGATGGATAGGGAACTGGCTGGGCAACAGGAGACAGAGACAAGTGGTGCAAGGGAGTGTCTCAAAATGGAAAATAGTGACTAGTGGTGTTCCACAGGGATCCTTGCTCGGACCACTGTTGCTTGTGATATACATACATGATCTGGAGGAAGGTATAGCTGGACTAATTAGCAAGTTTGCAGATGGCACTACGATAGGTGAGTTGCAGATAGCAAGGACGACTTTCAGAGTATACAGCAGAATATAGATAGATTGGAGAGTTGGGCAGAGAAATGGCAGATGGATTTCAATCCAGGCATATGCGAGGTGATGCATTTTGGAAGGTCTAATTCAAGAGCGGACTATACAGTGAACAGAAGAGTCCTGGGGAAAATTTATGTACAGAGAGATCTAGGCGTTCATCTCCATTGAAATGAAATGACATTAAATGAAATTTGCTTACCGTCTCAAGTAGGCTTGAAATGAAGTTACTGTGAAAAGTCCCTAGTCGTCACATTTCGGCGCCTGTTCGGGGAGGCTGGTACGGGAATTGAACCGTGTTGCTGGCTTGCCTTGTTCTGCTTTCAAAGCCAGAGATTTTGCCCTGTGCTAAACCAGTCCATAAAAGCCTACGGCACCTCGTATTCCCAGGCGGTCACCCCTCCAAGTACTAACTAGGCATGAGTGTGCTTAGTTTACGAGATCAGACGAGATCGGTCGTCTTCAGACTAGTATGGCCCTAGGTTCATTGTACCCTGAATGATACATCTAGCCAGATATATGTACGGGCGGCGAACAGAGGGAAATAGGTCCTTGGAAAATAGGCGACAGGTTTAGATAAATGATCTGGAACGGCGCAAGCTGGGAGGGCCGAAGAGTTTGTTCCTGTGCTGTAATTTTCTTTGTTCAATTTTCTGGTCGCCACATTCGGCGCCTGTTCTGGTAGGCTGGTACGGGGATTGAACTATGCATTGGTCTGCTTTCAAAGCCAGCGATCTAGCCCTGTGTTAACCCAGCCCATGGCTTGGTTTACCATCAAACCCGCCTCCTGAAGTCGATCGAATCCCTCCATCAGATGTTTTAAATGTTTTTTCCATGTCTGACTAAAAATCACCAGATCGTCGATGTATCCCACACAATTTGGTAAACCTGAAACAACTTTGTTAGTTAACCGTTGAAATGTTGCTGGGGCGTTTTTCATGCCAAGTAGCACAACTTTGAATTGGTATATTCCATCTGTAGTCACAAAAGCAGAAATCTCCTTCCCCCTTTCGGATAAAGATACCTGCCAGGAACAATTAAGTAATTACAATTTGGAGATTAAAGCTGATTGTCCCAATTTCTCAATGCAATCCTCCAAGCATGGAATAGAATAAGAGTCTGTTCTTGTAACTGCATTAACCTTTCTATAGTCCACACACAATCACTATGTGTGAGCTCTATTTTGTTGCAGCCCACATACCTTTTCATTTAGCTGTGGAAGGATCAGTGCTCCGAAAGCTAATGTTTGAAACAAACCTGTTAGACTATAATCTGGTGTTGTAAGACTTCTTACTCTGCTCATCCCAGTCCAATGCCGGCATCTCCACATCACATCAATTATGCCATGTGTGAGCATACTTGCAATGTCTTTGTTAACCTGTGCCAATTTTAAAGGTTGAAGTCTATATGTATGTTGTTTAATTGGAACAGCATTCCCCACATCTTCGTCATGTATGGCCATTTAGTATTTCCCAGTGTATCTCTACAAACATGCCCACGTGGTATCAATAACTCTTTCAGGTCAGTGTGTTTTTCCTCTGGAAGATAACTCAACAAATGATTCCAGTTTTTAAGAACATTCTTATCATTCTTGGACATATTTAAATAGATTCCAGCAAGCCTTTGACTATGACGCTCATGCTCACTGTCCTCATCAATATCCTCAAACCGCCTTTCACTTTTCATGGCCATTTTCCAAAGTTCAAAATATCTCTCTTTTTCCCTTTCTTCTCTCCCTTTTTCTTTTACCTCTCTAATCTCTTTCTGTCTCTTTTTATTATTACCTGATCTATGCCTCCCATTCTTTCTGTTTTTGATCTCCTCGGGCCATTCTTTATTTTAACCTGATTTCGTATTCAAGCTGCTTTAATTCTTTTTCATGTTCAAGTTGCTTGATCTGCAATTATATCCTTGCCATTTCCAATGAGTCTGACTGTATCTAATGGAATTTAAATGCTGCAATTACCTCCTCTTTTCGAATTTTATCAGGCAATGTTAACTGCAGTGTTTTTGCGAAATCCAAAAGCATTTGTTTCGTCCCGGTTTGTAAGGTACTACATGTAATCCTTTCCACACCAAAAAGTATCTGAGCTTCTAAAAGAGCCATTGTCCACAACACACTCCCGACCTAAGATGGAAAACTACACCTGAAAAGCAAACACAAAAATGATCACCCCTCACTGACTTTAAGTTGACGAAGCCAACCCAGTCACGAATAGTAGACTTTTATCCCACGAGCTTCCAATTTGTTATGAGCCAGTGTTTAGCAAACTCCAAAATATATCATGGCGTTCACCTGACCTACAACTGTTTATTGATTTTGGTTACGGGAGCACAAGTGCCTATTCTTCAGGTGTTATTCAACAGAGGCCTTCAGCACCTTTAAACAAAATAAAGTTTATTCCACCAATTCAGTTAACATTTGTATAAAAACACACAGTAAGCATCTTCATCAACTACAAAAATATATATCCCACACAGCTTCAACACTCTTTATACATAACCCTTAATTACTTTCCTTTCAACTGTTCCAATTCGATAACAACATTCACTCAACCAGGGAAACGTTTGTACCAAAAACAGAAAGTTTGAATTCTTTCCAGTAAACAGCACGTTTAAATTGTCAATTGATCTGGACACATTTTAACACGCTGAGACGGAGAGAGAGAAAATAAACCTTATTTGACTGAACCCAGCTTCCAATTGTGGAAACCGAATGTAAAACACAGAGCCACAGCTAGCTCCGAGCTCAAAACCTAAATGGAAACCCGAGCCACAGCCCATCTCCAGCCACGCCATGACATCACTGCCGCCATTTGAGAAGCCAAAACATGTCTTAAAGGCACTCCCGTGACACAGGAAATCTGATGATGGGACTTATATCTGATCCTGTTGGAAGGGGGTGGAGAGGGAGATACAGATTCATTCCTTTGTTTTCCTTCAACCACAGGTGGCCAGGAATCTAAATTCCACCATGTGATTTAGACGACATCCGCAGACTGGATAATTCTCTCAAACAGCCATGCAAATGGTGTCCTGTATCCCTTTGAAAACACTCACATGTTCCTCAATGAATTTGAGGAACATTTTCCTTCATCTGGATCTAATCAACAAAATGTATTTTTTTCTGAAAATCAACTGTTGGACTCATTAGGTTCATTCCTGGTGAGAGCCAATGATATGAATGAGAATCCATTATAGGAAATGCTCAAAGCTGCAACGTGACAAATCTTGGGGCTGAGATTGTTGCAGAAGAAATACGTTGATCCAAGTTTGGGCAATGTTTGATACTGGGTCGGATCCTGGCATGGATAGAGGATCGGCTGACTAGCAGATGGCAGAAAGTGGGGATAAAGGGTCCTTTTTCAGGATGGCAGCCGGTGACTTGTGGTGTGCCTCAGGGGTCTGTGCTGGGACCACAATTTTCACAATATTTATTAATGACCTGGAAGAAGGAACTGAAGACACTATTGCAAAAATCTGCAGAGGGACAAGTAGGATTGAGGAATCTGGGGGTTGCAGAAGGACTCGGACAGGCTGGGAGAGTGGGCAATGAAGTGGCAGGGTAAATACAGTGTGAAAATGTGCGATGCTATGCACTTATAAATGAGAAATGGAGGCATAGACTATTTTCTAAATGGGAAGATGCTTAGGAAATCAGAAGCTAAAGGGACTAGGAGTCCTTGTCCATGATTTTCTTAAGGTTAACCTGCAGGTTCAGTCGGCAGTTAGGAAGGCCAATGCAATGTTAGCATTCTTGTCGGAAGGGCTAGAATACAAGCCCAGGGATCTACATCTGAGGCTTTATAATGCACTGGTCAGACCCTATTTTGAGTATTGTGAGCAGTTTTGGACCCTGTATCTAAGGAATGTTGTACTGGCCTTGGAAAGGGTCCAGCGGAGGTTCACAGGAATGATCCCTGGAATGAAGAGCTTGTTGTATGGGGAACGGTTGAGGGCTCTGAGTCTGTATTCGTTGGAGTTTGGAAGGATGAGGGGGAATCTTATTGAAACTTACAGGGTACTGCAAGGTCTGTATAGAGTGGACGTGGAGAGGATGTTTGCACTTGTCGGAAAAACTAGAAGCAGAGGACACAATTACAGACTAAAGTGACGATATTTTTAAACAGATTTGAGGAGGAATTTCTTCAGCCAGAGGGTGGTGATTCTGTGGAACCCTTTGCCGAAGAAGGCTGTGGAGGGCAAATCACCGAGTGTGTTTAAAACAGAGATAGATGTGTTCTTGATTAATAAGGGGATCCGGGATTATGGGGAGAAGGCAGGAGAATGGGGAGGAGAAAACTATCAGCCATAATTGAATGGGGAAGCAGACTCGATGGCCCGAGTGTACTAATTCTGATCCAGTAATTATGATCTGAGGGAGTCGGACCAAACTGCCAGAGGGCCAATTATTGTTTTTTTTATGCATCGGGGGCGGACGGTGGGAAACAATTCTTGTTTTCGTATTGTCTGCAAGGATCAGATAGATGTTTGCCTGAAACAACTAACGCCCAATCGCAGGGAAAGTGCTATTCCTGATCCTGCCAAAAAACTGAGTGAGACAATAATTCTGACATCAATACCGGATGTCTGTGTCGGCTCTATTGGGGAAACAAACCTTATCGTTAATTTCCTGTGTCTTCTCACTTCTTCCAGCAAATGCATTAGGAATTGTGATTCTCTGTCGGGGAAAGTGTGGCCTCTCCAAGTGTACTACTCGCTACCTGGTATCTATGGCAACTGCGGATCTGGTGGTCATTATAACTCAGATCATACTGACTCATCTAAAGTATTATTATTTCCCATTATCTTTCCTGGACATCACCCCTCTGTGTAATATCCGCATTCTCCTTATTCTCGTGGCGACAGACTGTTCTGTCTGGTTCACCGTCGCTTTCTCTTTTGATCGATTTGTGGCTATTTGTTGCAATGAACTGAGGAGGAATCTTTGCACTGGGAAAACTGCGACTGTGATTCTGGGAACAATATTCATTTTGCTCTGTATACAGAACATTCCATTTTATTTGGCATATGAACCTGGAGTGATAATCGACAATGTACCTTGGTACTGTAATATAAAGCCTGGCTATTTTACTGAACCCCTTTGGGTTGGATTAGATTGGTTCGATACAATTATAACCCCATTGCTCCCATTTGCTTTAATTCTGTTGCTGAACACCCTGACAGTCAGACACATTTTATTGGCCAGTCGAGTCCGTAAAGGATTGAGGTGCCAGAACAACGGACGGAATCACAGTGACCCAGAGATGGAGAGTAGAAGGAAGTCCGTGATTTTACTCTTCACCATATCCACCACCTTCATACTTCTGTGGTTGGTGAATGTGATAGAGTTCTTCTATTATATAATTACTGGGAAGAATACGAGAGATTATACTCTTTCTGAATCGATATTTCAACAGGTCGGATATATGTTGCTGAATTTAAGTTGTTGTACCAATACTTTTATTTATGGGGTGACCCAGTCCAAATTCAGAGAGCAGCTCAGAAACCTGTTGACATATCCAGTTACATCAATTATTCAAGTAATGAATAATGAAATGAAATGAAATGAAAATCGCTTATTGTCAAGAGTAGGTTTCATTGAAGTTACTGTGAAAAGCCCCTAATCGCCACATTCCGGTGCCTGTCCGGGGATGCTGGTACGGTAATAAACAGAACAACTAAGAACAGTACAGAGGCTGATCCCAGTATTTTCAGTGCATAAGTAGATTATTTATCCACATGTGTATTAGAATGCCCAAGTGGGCGTTTTGTGACTGAGATATTTCTGTGTGGAGGGGGCGAGGTGCTCCTGTCATTTCCTGCCTCAATGTGTGTGAGGGGAGCGGGGATTTTACAAAGAGCGCAGCAGACTGTTAAGTACTTTTAAAATCTTGACCGAATTGTAAATCGATGTTTTAGCAAGGGTAGGGACGCAGTTGATTTATTTTTAAAGCTATAATAGTCTTCTAAAGTTGGGAATTTAAAGGTCATACTCATGGCAGGAGTACTCCAAGCTGCAGTGGACTCCGCCGGCACCATGTAGGATATTCACAGAAAAGAAATTATTAATAATAATAACTTAATGTCACAAGAAGGCTTCAATTAATTTACTGTGAAAAGCCCCTACTCACCACATTCCGGCGCATTTCGGGAAGGCTGGTACCGAAAATTAGAGGCAATTGAATTAGAGGGAATATAGCGGTAGTCCGTTTCAAGGGAGGAAGGCGAGGCTGAATGCCTTCTACATTAACGGCAGGCGTATCACGGATGAGTTAAGGGCAAGTATTGACACATGGAATTGTGATACTCTAGCCATCACAGCGATGTGGTTGAGAGAAGGGCAGGATTGGCAGCTCAGCATCTTTGGATTCAGAATCTTCAGGCGAGTTAGAAAACCGAGTAAAAGACGCGGAGACGTTGCATTATTAGTTAATAATAATAATCGCTTATTGTCACAAGTAGGCTTCAATTACGTTACTGTGAAAAGCCCCTGGCCGCCATATTCCGGCCCTTGTTCGAGAAGCCAGTACGGGAATTGAACCCGCGCTGCTGGCCTTGAACTGTATTACAGCTGTTTATCCCACTATGCTAAACCAACTCCTGGAGGCAGAATGATGTGATATCTTGGAGTGGGCATCGGATAAAGCTTTGTGGTTAGAGCTTAGGATTTAGGGACAGCCACATTGCTATGTTGTTTATTACAAGCCACCAGAGGGCCAGCAGGCTATTGAGCAACAAATATGTGCACAACACGCAGATCTGTATAAAACTAATAATGGGGTAATTAAAGTAGGTAATTTCAACTTTCCCAACATTAATTGGCCTCGTCATCATATTAATGGTTTAGATGGAGTGGAGTTCTTAAAATGTGCACATAGAATTTGTTTTAGCTCAACATGTATACAGTCCAACAAGGAACGGTGCAGTCTGGGCCTAATTATGGGGAAAGATGTCGGACTGGTGTTTGATGTGTTGATGGGGAACATTTTGGTGATAGCGACCACAACATGGTACAACTTAATTTGCTGTAGACTTATGGGCTAAGGCTTAGAAACTCCAAAGTTATTAGGAAGCTCATCTGACTGCTAACTTCTATGTTGAATTTGGCTGGGATGAGCACGAGAGCCTTCACTTCAGGTATGATTCATCAGACTTCCTGTTTTATCAAAACAAAAGTTTATTGTGAGAATGTAGTTAACATATATTAAACGCTTATCAAGAATTTGTTGTCAATTAAAAACATGAAAAACACAACAGCTACAGTAACCTCTGTATATAACTCTTAATGAATCCAGCTCAGTAGCTGTTCCAATTCAATACAAAATCCAATAAAACCAAATCGATTTCAAGGGTGTCACCCAGCAGACTGCACTCTCACTCTAAAGGGACAGGTATTTTTCAAGCCTCCAACCAGCAGATTCAAAAACTTATTCCAGGAAGCAACTCTATTTTTAAAGTTACCAAGGCAGTTTGCCACACCCAATATGCTGTCAGTTCACTGGAACAGCTTGAAAATAAAAACAGAGGAAACAGGGAAACGCTGCTTCTATTCTGCAGTCTAAAACCAACAACCGAAACTGAAACCCAAACACGAAACCCGCTGTCAACTGACAGCCACAGCCCAGCTCCACCCACAAATGACATCACTGAAGCCGTGCTATAAGCCATGTGGTCAAACAAAAACTTTCTTAAAGGGACACTCGCATGCCATGGACAAAAAATTGAGACGTTGCAAATTAAGGGGCTGGATTTTCTGGCGGTGGGATGCTCCATTTTACCGGCAGCCCGCGGGTTCCCCAGCGGCGTGGGGCTGCCCTACAATGGGAAACCCCATTGACCAGCCGGAGTAACAGAGCATCCCTCCGGCGGGGTAATATTGAAATGTGATGTGGCGGAGCAAAAAATCAAGCCCAAGGCTCTGGATTGGGTGCGATCGCAAATAAGGTAGTATCTGGGCACGGTAGATTGGAGAGTTATTTGTGGGAAAATCTACATATGAACAATGGGGAGCATTCATAAAAAATGGGAAGTTGACAGGAATGAGTAACATGCCCGAAGAACCATGGATGAACAGATGCATTCAAGATATGATGAGAAGGGAAAGAGAGGCTTTTCGCAAATACAAGGGGAGCAAATAAACGGAGGAATTAGTGGAGTAGAGCAAGTGGCATATGGAACAAAATAAAGCAATTAGGCGTGCAAAGAGGAAGGCGGCAGCATGGTGACGCAGTGGGTTAGCATTGTTGTTCACGGTGCCGAGGTCCCAGTTTCGATCCCGGCTCCGGGTCACTTCCTAGATGGAATTTGCACATTCTGCACGTTTTTGCGTGAGTTCCGCCCCCACAACCCAAAGATGCGCTGGTTCGATGGATTGGCCACACTAAATTGCCTCTTAATTGCTACAAAATAAATTGGGTACTCTAAATTTATGAAATAAAAGAAGTGCAAAGAGGCGATTTGAGAAAGCTCTGGCTGGTAAAAGTAGACAAAATCCCAAGATATTTGATGAGTATATCACTGGGTAGAGCATCTCCAGGGGAAGACTAGGGCCGATGTGGGACCAAAAAGGCAAGGTGTAGGCGTAGCCAGATGGCATTGGTCGGGTGTTGGCTTCACCCGAGAGAGTGAGGGGGTAGATATGAAACTCGGGGAGAGAGTTTGTGAGGTTCTTGAGCAAGTTTTCATCAGGAGTGACAAGGTTTTGAAGTTGAAAATGAAATGAAAATCGCTTATTGTCACGAGTAGGCTTCAATGAAATTACTGTGAAAAGCCCCTAGTCGCCACATTCCGGCGCCTGGTGCGTTTATCGAACCGTGCTGCTGGCCTGCTTGGTCTGCTTTAAAAGCCAGCGATTTAGCCTGGTGAGCTAAACCAGCCCCTTGGCTGGTGGCAGGCATAGGGATTGAAAATTCCTCCTGTTATAATGAATTGTGTCCGAGGATGCTGCAGGAAGCGGGGACGATATTGCCGGGGTTCTGTCATATTTTTAATTACTCTCAAGCCTCGGGCGAGATGCCAAAGGACAGGAGAACAGCTAATGTGGTCCCACCATTTAAACAGTGTTGCAGAGATACGCCAGAGAACTACAGACCAGTGAGTTTCACATCAGTGGTCGAAGAACTATTGGAGAAAAGTCTGAAGGAGAGAATGTATCTCCACTTGGAGAGACAAGGTTTGATCAGGAAAAGTCAGCATCTCAGATAGATGTCATGCCTTACAATTTCATATATGATTTTGAGCAATTGACCAGGTGCAGTCCGCGACCTTGTCCTGTGTAATGAGAGAGGATTAATTCATGATCTCAAAGTTAGGGATCCTCTCGGAAGAAGCGATCACAATGTGGTGAAATTCAAAATACAGATGGAGGGTGAGAAGATCAAATCAAATACTCGTGTTTTGTGGTTGAAGAAAGGAGATTACAAGGAGATGAGAGTAGAGCGAGCTAAAGTAGACTGTGAGCAAATACTTTATGGTGAAATAGCTGAGAATCAGTGGAGAACCATCCAAGCGATTTTCCACAGTGCTCAGCAAAGGTTTGTACCAATAAAAAGGGGGAAAATCGACCGTATATCTGTAAGGAAATAAGAGAAAGTATGCAATTGAAGGAAAAAGAATACAGAGTGGCAAAGATTAGTGGGAGACTAGAGGATTGGGAAATTATTAGAGAGCAACTGAAAGCTACTAAAAAGCTGTAAAGAAGAGTAAGATAGATTATGGGAGTAAACTTGCTCAGAATATAACAACATATTGTAAAAGTTTCTACAAATATATAAAACAGAAACGAGCCGCTCAGGTAAATATTCGTCCTTTTGAGTCTGAGAATGGAGTTTAATAATGGGAGATGAGGAAATGGCTGAGGAACTGGACAGGTTTTTTGGGTCGGTCTTCACAGTGGAAGACACGAATAACATGCCAGTGACTGATAGAAATGAGGCTATGACAGGTGAGGACATTGTGTGGATTGTTATCACTAAGGAGGTAGTGATCGGCAAGCTAATAGGGCTAAAGGTAGAGCAGTCTCCTGGCGCTGATGGAATGCATACCAGAGTGCTAAAAGAGATGAATAGGGAAATTTCAAATGTACTAGTGATAATTCACGAAAATTCACGAGAATTTTGGGTGGTGCCGGCGGATTGGACATTAGCAAACGTGACACCACCGTTTAAAAAAGGAGGTAGGCAGAGAGCGGGTAATTATAGGCCAGTGTTCTTAACTTCAGTAGAAGGGAAGATGCTGGAATCTATCATCAAGGAAGAAATAGCGAGGCATGTGGCTAGAAATTGTCCCATTGGGCAGTCAATTTAGTTCTGAAATGGCAGGTCATGCCCAACTAATTTGCAGGAGTTTGTTGCGGACATTGCCAGTGCGGTAGGTAACGGGGTGCCAACGGATATGGTATATCTGGATTTCCAGAAAGCCTTTGACAAGGTGCCACACAAAGGTTTGCTGCAAAAGATCAAGATGCATGGCATTAAGGGTAAAGTAATAGCATGGATCGAGGATTGGTTAATTAATAGAAAGCAAAGAATGCGGATTAATGGGTGTTTCTCTGGCTGGCAATCAGTAGCTAGTGGTGTCCCTCACCGATCAGTACTGGGCCTACAATTGTTCACAATTTACAGAGATGATTTGGAGTTAGGGACCAAGGGCGATGTGTCCACGTTTGCAGACGACACTAAGATGAGTGGTAAAGCGAGAAGTTCAGAGGATACTGGAAGTCTTCAGAATTATGTGGATAGATTAAGTGAATGGGCAAGGGTCTGGCAGATGGAAACAGTGTTGGAAAATGTGAGATTATCCATTTTAGCAGGAATAACTGCAAACGAGATTATTATTTATATGATTAAATATTTTAAAATGCCGCTGTGCCGAGAAACCTGTGCGTGATAGTGCATGAGTCGCAAAAAGTTGGTTTACAGGTGCAACAAGTGATTAAGAAGGCAAATGGAATTTTGTCCTTCGTTGCCAGAGGGATGGAGTTTAAGACAAGCGACGTTATGTTGCAATGGTATAAGATGTTGTTAGTGAGACCACACCTAGAGTATTTTGTTCAGTTTTGGTTTCTTATCCTGAGAAATGACGTACTGGTGCTGGAGTGTGTGCAGAGGAGATTCACTAGATTAATCCCCGAGCTGAAGGGATGTTGATTAGACTGGGACAGTACTCGTTGGCAGTTGCAAGGATGCAGGGAGGTGGGGAGGGGGGAGGCTGGGGGTGGGGGGTGTTAAGAGAAACATATAAAATTATGAAGGTAATAGATAGGATAGATGCGGGCAGGTATTTTCCACTGGCGGGTGAAAGCAGAACAAGGGTCATAGCCTCAAAATAAGGTGAAGTAGATTTATAACTGAATTTAAGAGGAACTTCTTCACCCAAAGGGCTGTGTACCTGTGGAATTCATTGCCCAGTGAAGCAGTTGAGGCTCCTTCATTAAATGTTTTAAGAAAGAGACAGATATTCTTTTCAAAAACAAAGTGATGGGTTATGGTGTTCGTACGGAAAGTGGAGCTGAGTCCAAAACAGATCAGCCATGATCTAATTGAATGGTGGAGCAGACTCGAGGAGCATGATGGCCTACCCCTGCTCCTAGTTCTTAAGATGTAGATGTGGGAAATTCTGTTCCAATCAATCAAAATCCACACAGGCTTGACCCTTTAAAATTAGCACAGGTTAACAAAGATATTATGCTTAAAAACGGTATAATACAGCATCATACTCTCCACCCCCACACCCCAGTATCACACCCTCGACCCCCACACTCCAGTATACACCCTCCATCCCCACACCCCAGTATCACACCCTCCATCCCCACACCCCAGTATACACTCTCCATCCCCACACCCCAGTTTCCCACCCTCCACCCCATATCCCAGTATCAATACCCAGTGACAATAAACAAATCCAAATCCAAATCACACCCCCTCCCCCTCACCCCAGTATACACCCTCCACTCCCACACCCCAGTATACACACTCCATCCGCGCACACCAGTTTCACACCCTCCACCCCCACATCCCAGTATCACAGCCTCCACCCCCTGACACCATTATACACCCTCCACTCCCACACCCCAGTATCACACCCTCCACCCCCGCAACCCAGTATCTCACCCTCCACCCCAACACACCAGTATCACACCCTCCACCTCCACACCCCAGTATCAGACCCCCACCACCACTCCACAGTATCACACCCTCCACCCCCACGTCCCAATATCACACCCTCCACCACCAGTCCCCAGTATCACACACCACCCCCACACCCGATTATCACACTCCAAACCTGCACCACTGTATCACACTCCTCCCACACCCCAGTATGGCACCGTCTACCCCAACACCCAAGTATCAATCCCTCTACCCCCACACCCCAGTATCACTCCCTCCACCCCCACGTCCCAGTATCAAAACCCTCCACCACCAGTCCCCAGTATCACACACTCCACCCCACACCCCAGTATCACACCATACACCCCACGCCCCAGTATCATACCCGCCACCCCCACACGCCAGTATCACACCCTCTACCCCATTCACCAGTTTCACAGCCTCCACTCCACACTACAGTGTCACAGCCTCCACACCCATACCCGATTATCATTCCCTCCAAACCTGTACCACTGTATCACACTCCCCCCACACCCCAGTATAGCACCGTCTACCCCAAAACCCCAGTATCAATCCCTCCACGCCCACACCACAGTATCACAACCTCCACCCTACACCCCTGTATCACACCTTTGACAGTTACAGCAACTCACCGCTGTTACAAAGTCAACTGTACAAAGTTGAAAATGGTATAGTGCATTTTACAATCGTGCTGTTTAGGAAAACTGAACCCATGTCTACAGGTAGACAGCAGAATATCCACCCCAAAGACTCATCTCAGACAAACAGAATATTAACGGGAATATCACGGCCCGTATTCACTCCGAAATAAAAAAAAAAGATGTAAATCAGTTCAGCTCTGGCCAGCCGATATCACTTTACTCGAAAGTGAAAATGATTAATGTTGTCCCCAGCATCCACTTGACACATTATCAGCTCTCTCCGGAAACATTCTGGAACCATTTGTGGGATTTTCATCCTGTCAGCAATGAGCTGGTCTTTCTCCTGGAACCCACCTGTGGGTGGGGTCAGTCAGCTCCATTCAGATTTCTGCCCTTAAAGATACGGGACTCAGGGACTCTACCTCTCCAGCTAGGCGCCCTCTCCATTTGCTGTGAGTCTGCGTCCAGACCAAGAGATCAAAGGAACACCAGGCTTATGGGCTGGCAGCCAAACGGACCTGCCAGTTTTGAGGAAGAGCCAGAGACATCCGTGCCGGTTTCAACTATTCTTCCTGGTAACGCTGAGTAGACTCTCTCAGCTCACAGACACTCCCAATTAGGCTACATTGTTGAGTTTGGGATGGACATGTGGATATATATATGTATGATTGCAGGCGCCTTAGTAAATTTGCGTAAAAATAAGAATTTAAGATGTGCCGTTTAGTCTCTTGCTTTATACATTGTCTTTTTCGAACTGCTTTTGTGTGTTATAGTCTGAGTTGTGGAGAACCTACTTCTCCTAAATAAATTATTTAATTTTAAATCTACCATTTTTGTAGTCTGACCTTCCTCTCACTCTCCACTCTGCTTGGGTCACAATAATTGCCAGATTATAATTCCGTAGTTGAGGACTCACATGGAATCCGAGTGCTTCGAACATGCTCAGTCAAGAGAGGCTACTAATATAATAATAGTATGATAATAATCGCTAATTGTCACAAGTAGGCTTCAATTAAGTTAATGTGAAAAGCCCCGAGTCGCTACATTCCAGCGCCTGTTTGAGGAGGTTTATCTGGGAATTTAACCTGCGCTGCTGCCCTGTTCTGCATTCCAGGCCACTGTGCTAAACCATCCCATGTTAGTTAGGAAGAATCTTCCTCTCTGTTATTAGGTTGCAGGACTGTCGCACTTCCGGGTGACATTTAAACATCAACAGGAGAGCGACTCACACAGGTGTAGTTAGCAGTCAAGGTAATTCGTGTGGTGTAAGGACAACCTCACTAGTCCAAAATGGTTTGCCCTGAATCCTCAGGCTGTGAAACCTGGTTCTGGACACACCCATCATTGGTAACATCTTCCCGGCAGCAACACTGTCTAGACTTGTTCGAATTCTATAAGTCTCTATGAGATCCCCGATCATTCTTCTGGACTCCGGGGAGAACTATCCCAACCTAGTCAATCTCTTTCTTCATATGACAGTCCGGCCATCCCTGGAATCACTCTGGTAAACCTTCGCTGCACGACCTCGAGAGCATCCTTCCTCAGAGAAGGAGACCAAAACTGCACACAATACTCCAAGTGTGGCTTCACCAACGCACTGTACAATTCCAGCAACACATCACTACTTCTGTACTCGAAACATCTTGCAATGAAGGCCAACATACAATTCACCTTTTTTAACGAGTGTTCCACCTGCATGCTTTCCATCAGCGAATGGTGCACAAGAACACAAGTTCCACACTCCCCTCTCTCAATTTGCAACCATTCAGGTAATAATCTGCCAACCTGCTTTTTCTTCCAAAATGAATAACCTCACACCTGTCCAAATCATATTGCATCAGCCATTGGTTTGCCCACTCGCCCAACCTATCTAGATAAAGTTGTAGGATCCCCGCATTCTCATCATAATTCACCCTCTCGCCTAATTAGATATCATCTGCAAATTTTGAGATGTTACATTTTTTCCCATCATTCAAATCATTAATATATATTGTGAATAACTGGGGTCGCAGCACCGATCCCTGTGGCACCCCACTGGTTACTGCCTCCCAATTTAAAATTGACCCCTTATTTCCTCCTCGTTGATTTCTCTCTGTCGACCAGTTTTCTATCCACCTCAATACATTACCCCCAATTCCATGTGCTTTAAGTTTGCAACATAAGCTCTGATGCGGGACTTTGTCAAACGCCTTCTGAATGTCCAATATACCACATCGACTGGCTCCCCCTTGTCAACTGTACGTTACCTTTTCAGATAATTCCAACAGATTTGTCAAGCATTATTTTCTCATCATAAATCCATTCTGTCTCTGACTTTTCCTGCCACTGCTTTCGAAATGTTCCGCTATAAAGTCTCTGATAATGGATTCAAGCATTTTCCCAACTACCGATATTCGGTTTACTAGTCAATAATTCCCTGCTTTCTTTCTACCTCCCTTTTTGAATATGGAAGTGACGTGAGGTACCTTCCAATCTGCAGGGACAGTTCCAGAGACTACAGAATTCCGGAAAAATGACCACGAATACATCCACTATTACATAGAACATAGAATATAGAACATAGAACGATACAGCGCAGTACAGGCCCTTCGGCCCTTGATGTTGCACCGACATGGAAAAAAAACTAAAGGCCATCTAACCTACACTATGCCCTTATCATCCATATGTTTATCCAATAAACTTTTAAATGCCCTCAATGTTGGCGAGTTCACTACTGTTGCAGGTAGGGCATTCCACGGCCTCACCACTCTTTGCGTAAAAAACCCACCTCTGACCTCTGTCCTATATCTATTACCCCTCAATTTAAGGCTATGTCCCCTCGTGCTAGCCACCCCCATCAGCGGGAGAAGGCTCTCGCTGTCCACCCTATCTAACCCTCTGATCATTTTGTATGCCTCTATTAAGTCACCTCTTAACCTTCTTCTCTCTAACGAAAACAACCTCAAGTCCATCAGCCTTTCCTCATAAGATTTTCCCTCCATACCAGGCAACATCCTGGTAAATCTCCTCTGCACCCGTTCCAAAGCTTCCACGTCCTTCCTATCATGAGGCGACCAGAACTGTCCGCAATACTCCAAATGCGGCCGTACTAGAGTTTTGTACAACTGCAACATGACCTCATGGCTCCGGAACTCAATCCCTCTACCAATAAAGGCCAACACACCATAGGCCTTCTTCACAACCCTATCAACCTGGGTGGCAACTTTCAGGGATCTATGTACATGGACACCGAGATCCCTCTGCTCATCCACACTACCAAGTATTTTACCATTAGCCAAATATTCCGCATTCCTGTTATTCTTTCCAAAGTGAATCACCTCACACTTCTCCACACTAAACTCCATTTGCCACCTCTCAGCCCAACTCTGCAGCTTATCTATAACCTGCAACATCCTTCCGCACTGTCTACAACTCCACCGACTTTAGTGTCGTCTGCAAATTTACTCACCCATCCTTCTGCGCCCTCCTCTAGGTCATTTATAAAAATGACAAACAGCAACGGCCCCAGAACAGATCCTTGTGGTACGCCACTCGTAACTGAACTCCATTCTGAACATTTCCCATCAACTACCACTCTCTGTCTTCTTTCAACTAGCCAATTTCTGATCCACATCTCTAAATCACACTCAATCCCCAGCCTCCGTATTTTCTGCAATAGCCGACCGTGGGGAACCTTATCAAAAGCTTTACTGAAATCCACATACACCACATCAAGTGCTCTACCCTCGTCTACCTGTTCAGTCACCATCTCAAAGAACTCGATAAGGTTTCTGAGGCATGACCTACCCTTCACAAAACCATGCTGACTATCCCTAATCATATTATTCCTATCTAGATGATTATAAATCGTATCTTTTATAATCCTCTCCAAGACCTTACCCACCACAGACGTTAGGCTCACCGGCCTATAGTTACCGGGGTTATCTCTACTCCCCTTCTTGAACAAAGGGACCATATTTGCTATCCTCCAGTCCTCTGGCACTATTCCTGTAGCCAATGATGACCTAAAAATCAAAGCCAAAGGCTCAGCAATCTCTTCCCTGGCTTCCCAGAGAATCCTAGGATAAATCCCATCAGGCCCCGGGGACTTATCTATTTTCACCTTGTCCAGAATTGCCAACATTTCTTCCCTACGCACCTCAATGCCATCTATTCTAATAGCCTGGATCTCAGTATTCTCCTCCACAATATTATCTTTTTCTTGAGTGAACACTGACGAAAAGTATTCATTTAGTATCTCGCTTATCTCCTCAGCCTCCACACACAACTTCCCACCACTGTCCTTGACTGGCCCTACTCTTACCCTAGTCATTCTTTTATTCCTGACATACCTATAGAAAGCTTTTGGGTTTTCCTTGATCCTACCTGCCAAAGACTTCTCATGTCCCCTCCTTGCTCGTCTCAGCTCTCTCTTTAGATCCTTCCTCGCTTCCTTGTAACTATCAAGCGCCCCAACTGAAACTTCATGCCTCATCTTCACATAGGCCTCCTTCTTCCTCTTAACAAGAGATTCCACTTCTTTGGTAAACCACGGTTCCCTCGCTCGACCCCTTCCTCCCTGCCTGACTGGTACGTACTTATCAAGAACATGCAATAGCTGTTTCTTGAACAAGCTCCACATATCCAGTGTGCCCAACCGTTGCAGCCTACTTCTCCAACCAACACATCCTAAGTCATGTCAAATGGCATCATAATTGCCCTTCCCCCAGCTATAACTCTTGCCCTGCGGGGTATACTTATCCCTTTCCATCACTAACGTAAAGGTCGCCGAATTGTGGTCACTGTTTCCAAAGTGCTCACCTACCTCCAGATCAAACACCTGGCCTGGTTCATTACCCAATACCAAATCCAATGTGGCCTCGCCTCTTGTTGGCCTGTCAACATATTGTGTCAGGAACCCCTCCTGCACACATTGTACAAAGAACGACCCATCTAATGTACTCGAACTATATCTTTTCCAGTCAATATTTGGAAAGTTAAAGTCTCCCATAACAACTACCCTGTTACTTTCGCTCTTTTCCAGAATCATCTTCGCCATCCTTTCCTCTACATCCCTAGAACTATTAGGTGGCCTATAGAAAACGCCCAACAGGGTGACCTCTCCTTTCCTGTTTCTAACCTCAGCCCGTACTACCTTCAGAAGAAGAGTCCCAATCTAGCATCCTTTCCGCCACCGTAATACTGTCCTTGACTAGCAGCGCCACACCTTCCCCACTTTTGCCCCCTTCTCTGAGCTTACTAAAACACCTAAACCCCGGAACCTGCAACAACCATTCCTGTCCCTGCTCTATCCATGTCTCTGAAATGGCCACAACGTCGAAGTCCCAGGTACCCACCCATGCTGCCAGTTCCCCTACCTTATTTCGTATACTCATGGCATTGAAGTAGACACACTTCAAACCACCGACCTGAACATTGGCACCCTCCTGCGAAGTCAAATCTGTGTTCCTGACCTCTATACTCTCAATCTCCCGTACCCCAAAACTACAATCTAGGTTACCATGCCCCTGCTGAATTAGTTTAAACCCCCCCAAAGAGCACTAACAAATCTCCCCCCCCCCCAGGATATTGGTGCCCCTCAGGTTCAGATGTAGACCATCCTGTCTATAGAGGTCCCACCTTCCCCAGAAAGAGCCCCAGTTATCCTGAAATCTGAATCCCTCCCGCCTGCACCATCCCTGTAGCCACGTGTTTAATTGCTCTCTCTCCCTATTCCTTATCTCACTATCACGTGGCATGGGTAACAACCCAGAGATAACAACTCTGTTTGTTCTCGCTCTGAGCTTCCATCCTAGCTCCCTAAAGGCCTGCCTGACATCCTTGTCCACTTTCCTACCTATGTCGTTAGTGCCAATGTGGACTACGACTTGGGGCTGCTCCCCCTCCCCCTTAAGGACCCGGAAAACACGATCCGAGACATCACTTACCCTTGCACCTGGGAGGCAACATACCAAACGTGAGTCTCTCGCTCCCACAAAATCTCCTATCTGTGCCCCTGACTATTGAGTCCCCAATTACTAATGTTCTATTCCTTTGCCCCCTTCCCTTCTGAGCAACGGGGACAGACCCCGTGCCAGAGGCCCGTACCCCATGGCTTACCCCTGGTAAGTCCCCCCCCCCCACAAGTATCCAAAACGGTATACTTGTTACTCAGGGGAACGACCGCAGGGGGTCCCTGCACTGACTGCTTCTTCCCAGTCCCTCTTACAGTTACCCATCTATCTCCAGTCTTTGGTGTAACTACTTCCCTGAAGCTCCTATCTATGTCCCCCTCTGCCTCCCGAATGATCCGAAGTTCATCCAGCTCAAGCTCCAGGTCCCTAACACGGTTTTTGAGGAGCTGGAGTTGGGTGCACTTCCCACAGATGAAATCAGCAGGGACACTGACGGCGTCCCTCACCTCAAACATTCTGCAGGAGGAGCATTGTACTGCCTTCCCTGACATCACCTCTAGATTTTTTTTAAAAACAAGAAAAACAAAAAGAAAGGAAGAACTTACCTGATATTACCTCAAACCCTGCTCCCGCTGAAAGTTAAGCAAATTTAAAGGCACTCACTCACCTTCACGACAGGCCCCTGCTCCCGCTTCCCAACCACCGTGGGGTGGGGGGTGTTGGTTAGAGGAGGAGGTATGGTGGGAAACACTCACGAAGTGTTTCGGGTTTAACTGTCACTTGCCAACAGCCCTTCCACAAACCACCTTCAACTTAGGCTGACCGCACTGCACGTATGCAAATTCCCCAGAACAGCTGATCAGTAGCTTTGCTCTGCTGCCCTCTGCTGGATGCTTGCTTTCACTCAAACTCCTTGGGTCTCCTTCGCCGGTTCACCTTCAACTTAGGCTGACCGCACTGCACGTATGCAAATTCCCCCAGAACAGCTGATCAGTAGCTTTGCTCTGCTGCCCTCTGCTGGATGCTTGCTTTCACTCAAACTCCTTGGGTCTCCTTCGCCGGTTCACCTTCAACTTAGGCTGACCGCACTGCACGTATGCAAATTCCCCCAGAACAGCTGATCAGTAGCTTTGCTCTGCTGCCCTCTGCTGGATCATTGCTGGATCTTGCCAGAGCCTTTTCCTTAACCACTGTGGGATGCAGATTTTCAGTCCCTGGGGATTTATCCGCCGTCAATGCCACCACTTTTCCCAGCATGGTTTCTCTGGGGCTGTTTAGCACACTGGGATAAATCGCTGGCTTTGAAAGCAGACCAAGCAGGCCAGCAGCACGTTTCGATTACCGTAACAGCCTACCCGAACAGGCGCCGGAAGGTGGCGACTAGGGGCTTTTCACAGTAACTTCATTGAAGTCTACTAGTGACAATAAGCGATTTGAATTCATTTCTACTGGTGTTGATGTCGCCCAGTTGTTGCCTCCCGCTACACCTTTCAGTCTCCAACATTAGGCTGATTTGTGTTCTCATTTGTGAAGACAGAACCAAAGTATGTATTTAATTGCTCAGCAATATTTTTGTCCCAAATTCTGCATTCCCCTGTTTCTGTCTGCGGTGTGCCTGCATTTCTCTTTACCAATCTCTTTCTCTTCACATATCTGTAGGAACTATTAGTGTCAGTCTTTATGTTCTCTGCAAGTTTCTTTTCGTATTCTACTTTGCCCTTTTAATCAATCTCTTCGTCCTTCTTTGCTGAATTATATACTGCCCAAATCTTTGTGTTTTGGACCGGATACTATTTCTAATTTCCTTTGTAAGCCATGGATTTCCCCGTTACCCTATTTGCTTTTGCACCACACAGGAATGACATACAATACATACTGTACTGTGTCCGTCCTTCCCTCCTCTAAGAAAACAGGAGGAAACAATTCGAGCAGAGGGAGGCAGGGAGTGACATCACCCAGGTGCGTTCTGGGAACAGATAATGCAGTCACCACGACTGAATAGCGGATCAAGGAAGAACCCAGCGTCAATGGACGGTAGGCCCAGCACTGTTTCCACCGTTCGCTTCCCCTCGAAATAATAAAGGAGATAACGTTTGACAGAGGCTGCCAGAAAGGTTGTTGCAGCCTGAAATATTGTGAAATGTCATTTGTCTTTATAGTTGTTTTCATTTTCTTTCCTTCATTCTCCCCTAGCTTTATTTTAAACTTAACTTAAGAGTTAGTGGCTTGAGATCCCAGAGCCGTGTCGTGTTTCTCCTGTGGGATGTGGGAATCAAGGGACCCTTCCAGTGTGCCTGCCTGGTTCATATCCAGGAACTTTGTCCAATGCAGCCCGTGTTAGACCGCTAGACAGCTCTGGAGATGCGCGTGGATTCAATTCGGAGCATCCGCGATGCTGAAGATATCGTGGATGGCACATTCAGTCGGTTGGCCACACCCCAGGTAACAATTACACAGGAAGATAGGGAATTGGTGCCTGCCAGGCAGACGCAGAATTGAAAGACAGTGCAGGGGTCTCCTGCAGTCTTCTCCCTCCAAAATATATGCACTATTTTGGATACCAATGGAGGAAATACCTCCCTGGGGGAAGTTTGGAGCAGTCTGGTTCAAGGCACTGTGTCTGGCTCTGCTGCACAGAAGGGCAGAAAAAAGACTTGCAGAGCTATAGCGACGGGAGACTCAATCGTAAGGGGAATGGACATGCGTTACTGCCAGAGCAAAGAATGGTGTGTAGCCACAGCAGGCCAAACACGATGGGCAGAATGGTCTAATTCAGCTCCGATATTTTATGCACGCCTTATGAATTGTGTGGTGCAAGGGTCAAGGCTATCTACAGGACATTCTGAAGAGGGAGTGTCAACAGCCAGCTGTCGTGCTAAATATCGGCACCGAAGGCGTAGGTTAAAAAAGGATCAGATCCGACAAGCTGAAATTTGGGACTTCGGATTTAAACAAAAAGCAGGTCCTCAAACGTACTAACCATAGTTTGGTACCAAGTGATAGTCAGAGTAGGAATGACAGGATAGATGTGATGAATATGTGTTTTGCTGGTTGGTGCAAGAGGGAGGGATTAAAATTCCGGGGACATTGGAACCGGTTCTGTGGGAGGTGGGACGAGTAGATACTGGATTAGATATGAGGAGCGGTTCAATAAACTCGGATTGTTCTCACTGGAACGACGGAGGTAGAGGGGCGACCTGATAGAGGTCTACAAAATTATGAGGGGCATAGACACAGTGGATAGTCAGAGGCTTTTTTTCCCAGGGTAGAGGAGTCAATTACTGAGGGACATAGGTTTAAGATGCGATCGGCAAGGTTTAGAGGTAATTTATGAGGCAAGTTATTTAGACAGAGGGTAGTTGGTGCCTGGAACTCGCTGCCAGAGGAGGTGGTGGAAGCATGGACGATAGTGACAGTTAATGCGCATCTTGACAAATACATGAATAGGATGGGAACAGAGGGATAAGGACACAGGAAGTGTCGAAGAGTGCAGTTTACTCGGGCAGCATGGCCGGCACGGGCTTGGAGGACCGAAGGGCCTTTTGCTGTGTTGTAGTTTTCTTTGTTCTTTATTCTTTGGACAACATTCATCTGGGCAGGACCACAACCAATGTCCATGGGGGAATGTTTGCTCGTGCACTTGGAGAGGGTTTAAAATATATGGCGGGGTCGGGGCTGTGAACCGATACAGGAAGTCAGAGGGATGTAAGCTGGGGACTGAAAACAAATGGCAAAAAAGGGAAAAAGGCAGAAAAACCAAAGACAAAATGTTTAAAAGGCCACATTATGTCATAATGCGAAAATGGTAATCAGTGTGTAAAAAAAAGAGCCTGATGTGTCACAAAGCCAGGAAAATCTTGAATAAGGTTGATGCATTGACTGCGCTCAAAATCATTAACGGATATGATGCTTCTGGGATCACAGAGACCTGGCTTCGGTGTTACCAAGGCTGGGAACACAACATAACGGTGAATTCAATATTCAGACATTATTGAAGGAAAGGGGAGGGTGGGGGGTTCTGTTGTTAGTTAAAATGGAGATTAACACACAGGTAAGGAAGGGCATTCGTCCTGGCAGAGTGGCGCTCTGGAACATGAAATGGCAAAAACCGTCAGTGCGAATTGTCCGCAGACCGCCAAACAGTAGCTGTGAGGTTGGGGATGGCATCAAATAGGAAATTGGTGATGCGTGCAGTAAGGATAATGCATTTATTATGTGTGCGTTCAATCTGCATATTGATTGGGCAAAGAAACTCGTAGGAATGCGATGTGGAGGAGTTCCCGGAATGGAAAGGGGTGGTTTCTCTCGACGAATGTGTCGAGGAACGAACTAGAGAGCCGGTCATCCTGGCCTAGGAGAGTGGATTAATTAGCAACGTTGTTGTGCGACATGCTTAAGAGAAGTGTGACAATAATACGTTAGAATAATTTGTTAAGATGGAGAGTGATATAGTAAAGATTGAAACTAGGTTCCCGAACTCAAGGAAAGCTGACATTGACGGTATTTTGGTGCATTGGCTATCATAAGCTGGCAACGGGTACATAATAAGCTGATGGTGAATAGGCAATGGCAGACATTTCAGAAACACATGGATGAACTTCAAAAAGTGTACAACCCTATCTGGTGCACGTATAAGACTGGGAAGTTAGCTCAACTGTAGCTATTAAGGGGAATCAGTGAATGTGGTAAAGCCAAACAGGAGTCATATAAATTAGCCAGAAAAAACAGCAAGCCCGAGGACTGGCTGAAATATAAAATACGAGAGTGAGCCTTTTATAAATGTACGAAGAGAAAATGACTGGTGGACACAAATGTAGGGCGCTTACAGTTAGAATCAGGTGAATTCATAATGGGCAGAAAGTAATGGCAGACCAGTTGAGCAAATGCTTTGGATCTGTGATCACGACGGAGGACACATATGGCTGTCCGGTAATAGTAGGGGACAGAGGGTCTAGCATGCAGGGACTGAAGGACATTCTTACTAGTCAGGATATTGTATTGGCGAAATTGACTGGATTAAAACTTGATAAGTCCCCAGTACCTGGTGCTCTGCATCCCACAGTACTGAAGGAAGTGTACCTCGAAATAATCGACTCATTGTTGAACATTTTGAAGCATTCTGCATGCTGTGGAAGAGTTTCAATGGATTGGGGGTTGATAATCTAACACCACCTTTAAAAAATGAGAAAACGGTGAATTATAAACCCGTTAGCCTGACATCGGTTGGGATGAAAGTGCTGGAGTCAATTATTTAAGATGAAATAACTGAGCATTTGGAAAGCAGGCCAGAATCGTTCTGAGTCAGCATGGAATCACTGAATGGAAATCATGCTTGACAAATCTTTGGACATTTTTCAGGATGTGACCAGGACAGTGGACATGGGTGCATCAGTGGGTGTTGTGTTCCTGGACTTTCAAAAAACTTTTGACAATGTCTCACACAAGAGATTAGTGAGAAAAATATATATTTCAGGGCAGTGGGTGGAATGTATTGACGTGGAGAGAGAACAGTTTGGCAGACAGGTAGCAAATGGTGAGATCGAACGGCTTCTCAGAGTGGCAGGCAGTGACGATTGTGAGACCGTAGGTTTTGCAATGAAATGTAGAGAGATATGTAACTAAACTGTTAATCACAACACTTAGCTGTGGCACGACCACTAGTGGAACTACAAGACCCACTATATAATGGAGCTACCAGCAGCTCTCACGCTCTTTCCATGCAGGACTTACCAGACAACAGCAGTGTAGCAGAGACACTCACAGTCTAGACACCACGAGTAGCTTAGATACAGTTTGTACAGTTGTTTTCCTTAATTAATTATTAGAGTTCGTTCAGTGTATTGTCGAATTAATGTATTACTTTTGACGTTACTTAATATTTGCTTTCAGTTTACTTCGAAGACTCGAGTGCTCGTCTATATCATCTGCAGTTGGTAACGACATGTATTCCTTAAACCCAGCAATGTAACACGGTTCCGTGGTGGGACCCCTGCTGTCAACAATAAACCCAGCAATGTAACACGGTTCCGTGGTGGGACCCCTGCTGTCAACAATAAACCCAGCAATGTAACACTGTTCCGTGGTGGGACCCCTTCTGTCAACAATAAACCCAGCAATGTAACACGGTTCCGTGGTGGGACCCCTGCTGTCAACAATAAACCCAGCAATGTAACACGGTTCCGTGCTGGGACCCCTGCTGTCAACAATATACATAAATGATTTGGAGGAAGGAAGTGTGGGCAATATCTCAACATTTGCAGACGACACTAAGCTGGGTGGCAGTGTGTGCTGTGAGGAGGATTCAAAAAGGCTGTCGGGCGACGTGCAAATATTGGCGAAGTGGATTAATACTTGGCAAATGCAATACAATGTGTGTAAATGTGATGTTATCCAACTTGGTGGCAAAAACAGGAAGGCAGTTAATTTTCCGAATGGTGGAAGCTCAGGAAAAGGGGAAGTGCAACGTAAACTGGATGTCATAGTGGAACAGTCGCTGAAGGATGGAATGCAGATAGCAGGCGGTGTGGAAAGCTAATGGCAATGTTCATAGCGAGAGAATTCGAGTCTTGGAGTAAAGATGCATTTTAACAGTTGTATAGGGACTTCGTGAGGTTGCAACTTGATTACGGTGTGCTGTTTTGATGTCCTAGTTTGAGGAAGGTCACGCCTAGAAACATAGAACAGTACAGCACAGAACAGGCTCTTCGGCCCCCGATGTTGTGCCGAGCAATGATCACCCTACTCAAGCCCACATATCCACCCTATACCAGTAACCCAACAACCCCCATTAACCTTATTTTTTAGGACACTAAGGGCAATTTAGCCTGGCCAATCCACCTAACCCACACATCTTTGGACTGTGGGAGGAAACCTGAGCACCCGGAGGAAACCCACGCACACACGGGGAGGACGTGCAGACTCCGCACAGACAGTGACCCAGCCGGCAATCAAACCTGGGACCCTGGAGCTGTGAAGCATTTATGCTAACCACCATGCTATCGTGCTAAAATATTACTATTGAGTGTTTCCAGCGAACGTTCACGAGACTTATTCCCGGGATGAGAGGACTGACATATGAAGATAGCTTGGATCGACTGGGCTTGTACTCTCTGGAATTTTGAAGAATTAGAGGGGGTCTCAGGGAAATATATAAAATCCGTATGGGACTGGAAGTGCGGGATATGTGAAGAATGCTCCCGATTTTGGGGACGTCCGGAACGAGAGGTAACAGCCTAAGAATAAGGGGTAAGCATTCAGGACTGAGATGCGGAAGAACATCTTCTCTCAGAGAGTTGTGAACTTGTGGAATTGTCTACCACAGAAAGCTGTTGGGGTCATTTCATTGGGCATATTAAAGATGGAGCGGGATTTAGCCCTTGCGGCTAAAGGGTTCAAGAGTCTTGAGAGAAAGCAGGAGATTGCAACTGAATTTGCATGACAAGCCATGATCATGTTGGATGGGAGTACAGTTTCGAAGGCCGAATGGCCTCTTACTGCACCTACTTTCCATCTTTCTATATTTCTAAATGTGTCCAACATTGCTCGAGAGTGCTGATGATTCTGCTGCTAGCGAGGGCTGCCGCCAGCATCAGAGCGCGTAACGGCGACATTGAAGAGACTGCCGGGGTGGACGGGTATGGAATACCATTGCCACAGCTTTCTCACTGTGTACGTTGTGTCACTGGACGAATGCGTGACCCCCAGGTCAACCTGCCCCCTCCACTAGGTATCCTCTGGTGCCAGCCCACCCATCAATGGGATGGCTGTGCTCCAGCTAACCTGTGCATTTTGTTCGCCGTTGAGTGTGTATTAGGGATAGAGTGCTGATATTTTGCTGGCCGGAATTAATGTGTTGGGTAGTCGAGTGCTGATATGTCGTTGTCCGGATTGAGTGTGTATTAGGGATGGAGTGATGATATTTTGTTGGCCGGGATGAGTGTGTGGGGCAGTGGAGTGCTGATGTGTGGCTGTAGCCTTTCAGCTACTCGAGTGTCAATACCGTCCCCGGTGAACCCAACATCATTTTTCATTGACTTGCTCGTGTTCCACATGGCTCTGGTGCTAGCTCACTCACCCTTGAAGGCTTGGTCCGGACAACCGACGCAAATTTAATTCCGCGGACGCCCACCAATTGATTCCTGGCATCAACTGTATAGAAATGGAGAATCTTTCATCTACTGAATTCAAGACGTTGGTAAATTTAATGTTCGATGAACATTTGCGAAAAAATAGGTTTAAAAAATCAATTTTAGATATTTCGATATTTTTCTGACTGGATCCATTATAATTGGGTGATAGATTTACTCTGCTTCAATTGCGAGACAGGGAATTAGAGTTCCATTTCCGAGCAAGTATCATTACCCCCCACGCCTCAGTGACTTCTTAATCTTAGAAATGGGATATTTTATCACATTGAACAGCAGATTTCTGAACTTTCTCTGGGTTATTGTGTAAATAGCTGTGTTGGTGCAGGAACTCAGTAGCTGCAGCATAATCCCAACCTCTTGAAAAAGTGGAAAGGAGGTAAATACGATTCTGCGTCTGAAGGCACCTGTAAGGTTAAAATATATGAAATATGTCACTGTTGTTGTCCAGAGCAGGACAAAACAGCTGGATATTGTAAATAATAACATAATGGATCTTCTGCGGTTCATCAGCTCAGAATCTTTTTCATTCCCCTCTTGTCTGTGCTTCCGGAGGCTCATTCGGCCGCGATTGGCTATCAGAATACGTTTGACGGTGAAAATATTACAGAATAAAATCAGAAAGAATGGAAGAACTGGGGTTAACAGCTGCTGAATCCACGAAAATGCTATCCAAATGGGTAGAAAAAAATAATATGCTGCCAGCTCGCATCCCAACATAACGCCGATGTAATCACTGGAATACAGGAAAGGCCAGGGAATGTTCTTTAAACAGAAGAACGAGCTCACAATGGTGATAACAATAACAGCAGTTTTCTCGGTGCAGTATTTTGTTTTCAGCTTCTGACTGCAAATGGCCACCAGGCGATCGAAGGTCAAAGACACCGTCAACCAAACAGAAATGTCGATTGCGGCGTGAGACATGAACAGAATAAATCTGCACACGGGAGTGTAGAGCAGGAAAGTGTAATTCAAATACAATGTAGCAATACGATGTAAGATTACATTAAATGCAATAACCATCAGATCCGCTGTCGCCATGGCCACCAGATAACGGGTGATGCATTTGGAGAGGCCACAATTTTTGAAGGACAGGATTGCGATTGTCACTATATTTACTGTGAGAAATAGAAAGAAACCAGTTATGTAAAGTTCCAATGGAAATGCCGAAGGAAAAGTATAACCTCTGGACAAAACTAAATGCAGAGGATCTGCTGGAATCTTTTGAACGGTAAGATACAAAAATCCACATCCGCGGCCTCCCGCATTCATCTTCTGACGATACAATACATGGTGTTGGCCTACATTGTGCAATAAACATCAATAATACATAACAACAGTATGAGGCCCTTTGACCCAATAAGCCTGTACCGATCAGTGTCCTAACCAGACCAAACGCCTGTACCCTTCTAAATCACGTTTCCTATCGTTTCTATCGACAGAGGTTTTACAGGCCCCTAACATATATGCCTCAACCACCTCACTTGGCAGTCCATTCCAGGCCACCACCACTCTGTGCAAAGTAACGTACCCGCACAACTGCAATGACGTTTTCCCCCACAACCTTGAATTTGTTCTTCTTGTAATTGACATTTAGACCCTTGGGGAAAGCCTTTACCTGTATATAGATATAGTATATAGAACCTGGAGTGCATAAGGAGGCCATTCGGACAATCGAGTCTGCACCGACCCACTTAAGCCCTCACTTCCACCCGATCCCCGTAGCCCAATAACCCCTCCTAACAATGTTTTGGGTCACTAAGGGCAATTTATCATGGCCAATCCACGTAACCTCTACGTCTTTGGACTGTGGGAAGAAACAGGAGCACCCGGAGAAAACCACATGTTCACCCTATAATTTATAAACTATCAGGACGCCCCTCAGCCGCCGTCTTTCCAGCGATAACAACCAAGTGTATTCAAACTATCTACATAGCTAATACCCCCAAGACCAGGCAACATCCTGGTATACCTTTTCAGTAATCTCTCCGAAGTCTCCACGTTCTTCGGGAAGTGCGGAGACCAGAATTGGACACAATATTCCAAATGTGTCCTCACCAACGTTCTGTATAATTGTAACATAATTATAAAGCTTTTATACTCGACACCCAACAACATTAAGGCAAGCATACCATTATATTTCTTTACACTATTCCCACATGTGCTGCCAATTTTAGGGACCTGTGGACTTCAAGGCCTGATCTCGCTATGTGTCTCTGCTCCTGATGGTTCTGCCATTTAATTTATAGATCCGATCTGAATTGGATCAACGAAATAGCATCATCTTGCATTTTTCCAGGTTAAATCCCATCTGCCATTTCTCCGCCCAGTTTTGCAGCCTATCTTTATCCTGTGTATTCTGTGACAATTTGTATCACTATCTGCAAGTTCTGCAATTTTTGTGTTTTACAATATGCTAATCAGACACGCTATGTATTTTCATCCCAAGTCATTTAGATATATCTTGCAAACAGCATAGGTCCCAGAACTGATCCCTGCGGAATACCACTAGTTACAGACGTCCAATTGGAAAAACGCCCTTCCACTTTAACCCTTTGCCTTCTGTGATCAAGCCAGTTATAAATCCGTCCAGCCAATTCACCCTGGCCCCGTGTGAATTAATCTTTCGCACCATCCTTAAAAAAACGCATGTAAATTACTGACACAGGAACTTCCTCGGACACAACCAGGCTGACTTTCGGAAATAAGAACATTGATTTGCAAATGTGCATTGATCCTATTTCTGGGAATCTTTTCCAACAATTCTGCTATGACCGACGTAAAACACACAGACCATAATTACCCGAGTTATACTTGATAATCTTCTTAAATAACGGGACAACATGGGATGTCTTCGAATCCGATGGGACCTGAGCTGTGGCCAACTTGGAAACACAGACTTCAGTTAGCGGGCCCGGCGATTTAATGTCTTGTCTCCCTCAAGGATCTGAGATAGATGCTATCTGGCCCTGGATGTTCGTCTTCCTTAATGTTTTTGAACACACCCAAGACTTCCAACCTCGTAATAACGACGTGTTCTGAAGTGTTTACATGTCCCTTTAACGCATCGCAAATCAACGTGTCCCTCGCCTTTGTGAATACTGATGCAAATTACGCATTAAGGATCTCAACTACTTCCTTTGATACTCTCAATAATTTCCACCCTTTGTCCCTGAGTGGACCAACTCGTTGTTTGGCTGCCCTCTTGTTCCGAATACACGTTTAAAATGCGTTGGGACTCTCCTTAATCTGTCTGTCAAGGGCGTTTTGTGATCCATTTTTGCCCTCCTTACTCCTTGTGTGAGCTACTTTCGACTTTCCTTGTATTCTTCATGTACTTCATCTGTTTCTACTGGTTTAGACATCATGTGTGCATCCTTTTACTTTTTGAATCGAGACACAATTTCTCTGGTCAAAAACGATTCCTCAATTCTGCCTTTCCTGTCCCTCCTTTTCACCGGCATATGCCTGCCCTGCACACCCATCAACTTCTCTTTAAGATTCCCCCAAGCCTAATGTTGATTAATCCTCAAACAGCCTCTCCAAAACAACAGCCTGCCTAATCTGGTTGTAGTTAACCTTCCCTGAGCCTGAGGCAACACTCATCCTTTTCACTTAGTATCCGAAAGCTGACGGAATTGTTCTCACTGAACGCCACATGTTCTCCCACTGCAATCCTGCTGACCTGGTGGGGCTCCATCCCGAGTACAAGCTTCAGTACCCACATTTTGATCCAAATCACCTTCTTGGACGCTCCTAACTAATTCCTTAACCTGTATGTCCCTCGTCTTTCTGTATTTCCAGTCAATATCAGGAAAAGTAAAGTATCCTCCAAAAAAGGTGGTTAGGGTGTGGAATGGACTGCCTGCTGCGATAGTGGAGCGGTTATTGAATAGGCACATAGAGCATACCAGAATGACAGGAGTGGGATAGCTTGAGCTTGGTTTCGGAAAATACTCGGCACAACATCTATTACTGCATCTATCTGGAATTTTGCTCACATATCTGCTCTTCAAATTACCGTGGGCTGTTGGGAGGCCTGGAGTGCACCGCAATCCTAGTGACTGCCTCCTTCCTCATTTCTGAGCTTGATCCACAATGTCTCGTTACTTGATTTTTCGTGGTGTCCTGCCTCTGTACCGCTGTAATATGCATTCTCGCCAGTATCGAAACTCTCCTACCCATTGTACCTTCCTCCCTGCCTCGCCTAAAACACCTATATCATGGAATTCTTAGCTATTTGACCTGTCCCTCTTTTAACAAATCTCTATGTCAGCAACCACATCCAAGTTCCATGCATGAATCAAGGTTCTACGTTAATCTTTTTTATGTTATACTCTGTCCATTGATGCAGGTATACTCCAGACCACCGGGCCAACAGAGTTAAATCTCCAACAGCCTGTGCTTACTCTGAGCCAGCTTGGACCTGGTACCATGTTCATCCCCAGTCTCTACACTTGCTGGCTTACTGTTCGCATTTCCACTCCTCTGTCACGTTAAGTTAAACCCACCAGAATCATGCTCGCAAACCTCCCAGGATTACTTCCCGTGCCACGTGCTACCGACGATAGAAAAAGGGATATAGTGCAGCTGAACACGTGGCTCAATAACTGGTGCAAACCTCCCAGCCAGGATATTGATGTTCCTGCAGTTCACGTGTAAACCGTCTTTCTTGTACCGGCCCCACGTTCCCTGAAAGGCATGCAGTGATCCAAAAACTGAAGCCCTCCCTTGTACACCAGTTATTGAGCCACGTGTTCAGCTGCACTATATCCCTTTTTCTATCGTCGGTAGCACGTGGCACGGGAAGTAATCCTGAGACTACTACCATAGAGGTGCTGTTTTTCAATCTTCTACCTTACTCCCTAAATTGCCGTTGCAGGACCTCGCTATTCGTTGCACCTAAGCAATTCGTGTCAAAGTGGACAATGACCTCTGTCTGATTTCCCTCCCGTTTTAGGATGCTTTGTACCCCCTCAAAGACCCTGGCACCAGGGAGACAAATGTGCGTCCACAGAAGCCGTTTTCTGTGCCTCTGACTATTGTACCGCCTACCACTATTGCTTTTCAACGCTTTGTACTCCGTGTTGCAGGGCTAACCATGGTGCGTTCTCTCTGGAAACTGCCCCTTCTGTCCCCTGATGGACCTTCTCCCTCATAAGTATTCAAAACAGTTTGATAGCGGACACCTGCTCTGTCTGCTTACCACCTCTGGCGGTCACCATCTGTCTTGCTGCACCTTGGGTGTGACCACATCTCTGAAGTTATTATGTCTAACGGTATAAGCTAATTGTGTGCTCCTCAGGAAATCCAGCTGTTTCTCTGACCGATCAATGCGTTCCACATTTGAAGTGTCCATAATGCACCACATGAATTGCATGAATTGCAGAGAACACCGGACATTGGCATCACTTCCCGTCTGTTGGTTGTTCGATTAAACATTCAATACTAGTTAGACCCTTAATACACACTGACTGCTGCTGCTTTCACGAATAGGCCCCCAAAAATCAATACTTCTCAGTACAGTTTGTAATAAATTATGAAATCTAGTTTTCTACCCTCTCGCAAGTGTAAAAAGTCTCACAACACCGGGTTAAAGTCCAACAGGTTTGTTTCGAATGACTAACTTTCAGACCACTGCTCCTTCCTCAGGTGATTAAAGAGGTGGGTTACACGGATACATGTATTGACAAATTCAGTGATGGAAGATGATAATTTGAATGCGAGTCTTGGCCGGTAATTTACAGGTTCAGACGGTGCGACTGGAGAGAGGGATAATCATAGGTTAAAGTGTGAGAAGAAAACAACGTAGCTCGGAATCTACTCAGGTGGGCCTTCCCAGTCTGCACTACAGATATCGCCCGCTCAGCTCCGCTCCCGATATGAAGGACTTACCTGTCTTACCCGCGACTCACCAATCAGCCTTTCCCGCGTAATCACCTGCATCAGGAAAAGGCCGCTCAATGGGAATTTACGTGGAACAAATCAATAGATAAATGTCACTTCCTCCACATCCAGCTTCGAATTCCCACCTAGCTTCAAATTCCCAGCTCGCAAACGCACTCTTCGATGTGTCTTACTCTGGATGTGTTGCCCGGCTCACTGGAAGTGCTGACTGGAGTCTCATCGCGCAGCTGTAATGTTACGTTTAAGACTCCTGGTAGCGTTGCTTTAACAAATTCGAACGCATCAATTCAGATAAATCTGAGCCTGCAGCCCGTCATGAGAGAAGGCAAGGTACTGAAGATTACGGGCTCAGTGAGCAGCAATTCGAATAATGCAAACTCACGGCGCCGTGGTGCCAGGTTCGATCTCGGTTCTGAGTCACAGTCCATGTGGAGTATCCACATTCTGCCCCTATTTGCGTGGGTTTCGATCCCACAAGCCAAAGATGGGCAGGAATTGTGGATTCGCCGCGCTAAATTGCCTCTTAATTGGAAAAAAATAATTACATACTCTAAATTTATAATGAAAAGTAATAATGAACGGAAAATCAGAGAACAAGGCAACAATTATAAAACGAGCAAGGGAGAAGACAACAAACTGCATGAAGGGCATGGGAAAGATGATAAGAAAGTGAACGAAAGGAACCAGCACGCCATTAAAATAAAGCTGGACGAAGATGAACATGAAGTGGCCCGGGAGGAGAAAAACACGCTGCAGAATATCAGAAAATGCAAACATTCCGAAGAAAATTTCAATTTCAACATGTAAACATATAAACAATGAAGGCAACATGAACAGTGTGAAGCAATATGGGAGACACCGTTAGAAGGACAGTAAAGCATGAGATATAATCTACAAATACACGATATTTTAGATCACATGTTTATTCAAATTGGAAAAACGTCATGCATAACACCATGTTTGACTCAGAATTAGATGCCAGTGTAGTACCTTCAGACAGTGCAGAATAAAACACATAAGCAAGATCAAAAGCTTAAGATACAAAAGTCAATTACCAGGTACACCGAATGCTGCGAGTACAGGATAGTAAACAGATTCTGTCTGGACAAATGGGGCCCAACGCATTTTCTGTCTGTGAAGAGCTCGTTCTGTTGTTGGCGAAGATCTATTCCACTGGAAGTTCAGACAGAAAACAGAAATGAGCAGTTTACTTATATTGAAGTGGATGCTTAGTGATGCGGAGTATATACATCCCTCATGGTATTACTTACAGGTTTCCGAACAAACAACATGTTAATACCAGCTGCTCCCTCAATGTACATCTCACTGAAGATTGCATCAACGTTTTGGGATCAGAGTGGAAGTTGGAAGATGTTAATGACAATGTTGTTCGTCTGAAAACCCTGCCTGTCAACACCGATTTGTTTTCTGAAAACTGGAGTCCTTTCCAGACACTTACTTACAATCTCCAGCTCACAATTATTATTTTTATTGAAGATCCCTAATCTGGCTTTAGTTAATTTTCCCAGATTATTCTTCTCCGGTGCCTCTCCGTCCTCGTTTCCCAAAGTATTTGCTCTGCTATTCTGTCCCCGTTTCATTTCAAGCCGATTTCACCATTCCCTGTCTTCAGTTTACCTCCACTCTGTGCGCCTTTACTACCTGGCAATGGCAGTGATTCCCCACACGTCTTGTCTACGTTGTCCTGCTTACTCCAGTATAGCTGGGAAGGTAAGAGGTGAGGGTGGTAGGCAAATTTACAGAGGGGTATGGACAGGTTAATGAGTGGGTAAAGCATTGGTATGTAATATTATGTAGGATATGTGAAGCAATGGATAATGGTAGGAAGATCAAATACGCTGAATATTATTGAAGTGGTGAAAGCTGCAGCATTGAGAGATTCCGGGGCCCTTGTGCACAAATCACAGGAAGTTAACATTCACGTTCAACAGATAATAGGGAAGGAAAACGAATGTCAGCATGTATTTCTGAGGGAATGAAGGATACAATCGGGAAACTTCCTATAATTACACATGACAATAGCTAAAACAGACCTGGAATTCTGGTCGTCCTTGATGGAATTGCATGAAGCGAACTGTCAAGTAACCGCGCATCTGTATTGTGCAGAAGGAGGTCACTCGGCTCATTGAGTCTGTACTAACCTTCCTAAAGAGTTCTCGAAGTAACCCCACACCCGCCCCGTCACCGCAGTCTATGCTAACTACTGCTGCCTCACAACACCAGTTTCACAGTTTCAATTCTGACCTCGGGTGAATGTGGAGGCTGCTGGTGGGAGTGAGGTTGGGAGTGATGGTAACGGTGGTATTGGTTGAGAGTTGTGTGGATGTGAGGATTGTGAGGATTGTGTGGGGTGAGGGTTGGGCACTGGTGACGGTGATGTTAGGTGTGCGGAAGGAGTGATTGTGAGTGTGGTGTGGGTGAGGGTTGTGTGAGGGTGGGGATGAGGTGAGTTTGGCGGACCCCGCCAAACTACGGGTCACAATCCCCCCGGCCCTGAACCGGTAGCCAACAACCGGTTTATCACCCAGGGCCACACCCAAGGTAGCCTCCAGTGGTGGCAATGTCTGCTAAAGGTGTACCTGGCAGCAGTGACGGGCGCCAAGACTTAGGGCAATGACGGGGCCAGATAACGATGGGGCTGGAGTGGTGTGGTAGGGAGGCATACTTGAGCATGGCCTCCAGTGCCATCTGGCGCCACCATGTATCCCATAGTCCCTGGATGGGCAGAGGAGTATCCGCCATGCTACCATGATGGCCTTTCAACCTCCGCAGACAATGGCATTCGGACACCAACTCGTAATGCTGGTAATTGTGGTGAAGGATGCACCCCTGCGAGTCACCCCGCAACTCAGAGAGCAAGGCATAGTTGCAGCAACAGAGTAGGCTGCAGCGGGGCAGCTGGCTGCTTCACAGGCTGGAGGGCCGGTCGCCGTCCGCGACTTCTGGTTCCAAATGGGTCATACAGACAGCCACAGGCAGCGGGACTGTGTAACACATGCTCCAGATTTTGTCAGACGTGGCACGGCAGGGTTGTGGGGAAGTATACGTTTACCCGGTGAGTGTCAAGTTGTAGGTGGCGCTGAACGGGTTTATTCCAGTTGCCGAGTGGGGAGCTATCCGGGATCACGCAGCCGTCGGCGCACAGGTGCACCCGCGCCATGACGGACGCCCTATATGCCCAGGCGGAGCAGTACATCCTGTTCCATGTGGACCGAGCCCACCAAGATGTCCTGGCAGCGGGGTTCGCTGCCAGCTCTGGGTGCCCCGTGTCCAGAGGGTGATCGATTGGATGCCTGTAGCCCGACATGCACCTGTAAATAGCAGGCCACTGTACATTAACAGAAAAGGGTTGCACAACATGAACTTCCAGCTGGTGTGCGACCAAAAGATGCGCATCAAGCACGTGTGCGTTCGATACCTGGGCAGTATCCATGACTCATTCATGTTAGCACACTGGATGATTCCCGACATGTTCGAGGGACACTCACCCCTCCACGTCTGGCTGCAGGGTTGGCTGCTGGGCGACAGGGGTAACCCTCGGCCACTATGGCTGATGACGGCGATCTCGAGGCCACAGACTGAGGTACAAGACGTGAAGCCACATGGATGAGAGGTAAGCTGGAAAGATGATACAGCACTGGCTAGATCATAGAAGGCAGAGAGTGATGGTAGAGTGCTTTTCTGATTTGATGGTTGTGACTTGTGGTGTTCCGCAGGGATCAGTGCTGTGACCTTTGCTGTTCGTAGTATATATACATTATTTGGAGGAAAATGTAACTGGTCTTATTAGTAAGTTTGTGGGTGACACAAAGATTGGTGGAATTAAGGATGGCGATGACGACTGTTAAAGGGTACAGCAGGACTTAGATCTTTTGCAGACTTGGGCGGAGAGATGTCAGGTTGAGTTTAAGGCAGACAAATGTGAGTTACTGCACTTTGGAAGATCTAATGCAGGTCGGGAAAGTACACTGAATAGCAGAATACTCAAGAGTCTTGACAGTCAGAGCGCGATCTGACAGAGCTCTACAAAATTATGAGGGGATATTATTGGCTCGTTGGTCGAGGGGTATGATTCTCGCTTTGGGTGCTTCAATGTCGAATTTTAGGGCAGCATGGTAGCATTGTGGATAGCACAATCGCTTCACAGCTCCAAGGTCCCAGTTTCGATTCCCGCTTAGGTCACTGTTTGTGCGGAGTCTGCACATCCTCCCCGTGTGTGCGTGGGTTTCCTCCGGGTGCTCCGGTTTCCTCCCACAATCACAAAGATGTGCAGGTTAGGTGGATTGGCCATGATAAATTGCCCTCAGTGTCCAACATTGCCCTTAGTGTTGGGTTGGGTTATGGGGATAGGGTGGAGATGTTGGCCTTGGGTAGGGTACTCTTTCCAAGAGCCGGTGCAGACTCGATGGGCCGAATGGCCTCCTTCTGTACTGTAAATTATATTATTCTATGATAGTCAGAGAATTTACCCAGGTTGGAGGGATCAACTACGGATTTAAAGTGAGAGGGGCAAGGTTTAGTGGAGATGTACGAGGCAATGTTGCTTTACACAGAGGGAAGACATTTCTTTGAATTCTCTGCCGGAGAAGGTAGTGGAGGCAGAGTCGATAGAGGCGGAGGCAACATGAGTCTACGTGGCATCTTGACAAATACTTGAATGGAATGGGAATAGAGGGATGTGGACCCCGGAATTGTAGAAGATTTTAGTTTAGACGGGCAGCATGGTCGGCGCAGGCTTCGAGGGTCGAAGTGCTGGAGGGTCGAAGTGCCTGTGCTGTACTTATCATTGTTATTTGAACATGGTAGAAAGAGGTGAAATACTTGAGAATGTTCAAACCGATGGCGCGATTTAAATATTTCTGGAGGTGTTGCTTTATTGTCAAAATGCCGATTAATTATATGGCCGTGTTTCCAATATCGTCAATTCGTTTTGTTGAACGCTCATTTTCCATCATTGTTGAATGGCATTACTTACTTCTCGATTTGCAATTTGCATTGTTTCCTTATCAGATCCCACTCTCTGTCTTCCGCAATCCTTGACTGATTCGGGCTGATCATCATCAACATGACAAACGAAGAACATTGCCATTTTTAGAGAATTGCTGATGGCTCTGTTTACTAACGTCAGCACAATTTCTGGATTTACACCGCTCCTCACTATCCTGGAATTCTTTATTTCTGAAGCAGGATGCCTGAATCCACGCTTCACACTGTCAGTGGCTAAGCTTTTAAACATATTCACCACAAACCATTCAGAGGGTTCAGGGTGAGAGAGTCTCTGGCAGATGTGTTTTAATGTGTTTGAAAATGTGAGGTCTTGCACTTTGGAAAAAAGAATCCAAGCATAGACTACTTTCTAAAAGGTGAGAAAATTCATAATGCCAAAGTACAGAGGGATCTGGGAGTGCTAGTCGAGGATTCCCTAAAGGTAAACATGCAGGTTGAATCCGTGATTAAGAAATCGAATACAATGTTGTCATTTATCTCAAGAGGGTTGGAATATAAAAGCAGCGATGTGCTACTGAGCCTTTATAAGGCTCTGGTTAGGCCCCATTTGGAGTACTGTGTCCAGTTTTGGGCCCCACATCTCAGGAAGGACATAACGGAACTGGAGCGTGTCCAGCGGTGATTCACATGGATGATCCCTGGAATGGCGGGTCTAACATATGAGGAACGGCTGAGGATCCTGGGATTGTATTCATTGGAATTTAGAAGGTTAAGGGGAGATCTAATAGAAACTTACAAGATAATACATGGCTTAGAAAGGGTGGACGCAAAGAAACTGTTTCCGTTAGGCGAGCAGACGAGGACCCGTGGGCACAGCCTTAGAATTAGAGGGGTAAATTCAGAACAGAAATGCGGAGACACTTCTTCAGCCAGAGAGTGGTGGGCCTGTGGAATTCATTGCCGCGGAGTGCAGTGGAGGCCGGGACGCTAAATGGCTTCAAGGCAGAGATAGATAAATCTTGTGTCGCGAGGAATTAAGGGCTACGGGGAGAATGCTGGTAGGTGGAGTTGAAATGCCCATCAGTCATGATTGAATGGCGGAGTGGACTCGATGGGCCGAATGGCCTTACTTCCACTCCTATGTCTTATGGTCTTATGGTCTTAATACAGAGCGTTGTAAATTGATGCGTGTTCGAAATAATCCTGGTGAGAAATCCTGCGAATTAAATGGTACTTTTTAATGATACGTTGATTGAACAGATATATAACATTGACGGCTGTAGGATCAGGTGGAACATCTGTTTAAACATTCTGCCGAGCCAGTCAGTGGAAACATGGAAATCAGAAATCGCTAATTTACCATCAATGTTGATTAATTAACTGGTTAGACATCAGCTGGATAATTGCTTCCAACTGTGGACAAAATTAGTTAACAATGATGTCAGAGATATGGGAACTATTTCCTGCAATTATACCAGTCATAAGGTGTTTCCTTTTCCTGGAGAAAGTACAGAAACGATTTTGCAATTAATTTAATCGAATTTACATCACAGTAATACTTCTGCTAAAACAGATGTTTAAAACTTGTTAACATATGGAACAACATGTGGGCACCATTCTTCATAAAACGCCTACTTTTGATGTCTCTCTGAACTGATGAACAAGCTTCAGCTGGAAGTACCATTGGTACTCGCCTCAAAAACTGCTGGCATTCATAAATCCTGCAGTATATGCCAAGACGTCTGTCAGTTTCCTCTATCCTGCAGATCATTCCTAAGTTTCCTCAAATGTCCACAAAGTGAAATTAAGTTGAAATGTGTAACACGCAGTCAATATTGTTTTCATATTCCAGTCTGCCTCCATATTTATACGACGTGAAGACCAGGGACGGGATTTTCTATTAGCCGATGGAAACCGGGAAACCAGGAATGGCGATTCGGACACCAAAGTCGCGGCAGGTGCCAATTTGATACCAAATCGCACTGCTCGATCGCATTTAAAATGGCGTCAATGCATTCAGGTACGCACTTACAGTAGTCACTGTTTACTTATCATTAACGGGCCTGCCACGGTTTCCTCCAGGCCCGCCGCGATTCTCAGCATCACGAGGGGCCGAATTCACGACGGCACGATTCACTTGTGCCTTTACACACCTTGAAACCTGCGTGGCGGTTGCGGAGCGTGTGAGAGAGGGTGTACGGAAGGTGCACAATATCGCTACAGTTTGCTGCCACTTGTGTATCTGGCCAGGAAGCTTCTTCCCGCACCGACGGGAATAGTGAAGAGTGGCCATTGGGGTGTATGGGTACGGAACACCATTATAGTCGTCGGCAAGGAAGCCATGCAGCTGCGCTCACTGCTAATCGCCCACTTTGAAACTTGTGATAGGTTCCCGCCCACGACACCACGGGTGCCCTCTGTCCCCAGCCCTCCATCAGCTGGAGGGTTGAGCAACAGCACAAACAATGCTATCTTTTCGGTTGGGATGAGTGTGTGTGTGGGGAGAGTCATGTGTATTTGCTGCTGTAGCTTGTTAGCCTTCCGAGTGTCGTCACAAACCGGACGAATCCTGCACCATTTATCATTGGAATCGACTGTGTTCCAAGAGGCACCGGTCTCGCCCCTCAATGGTAGTGGAATACAACCAGGTGTAGTGCCGGTATTTCTGTCGCAAAAGTCCAACGATGCTGCTTTGACGTCAACACTTAGTCTCAGAAACGGAGAATCCTGCCCCGTATTCTCGCAATCTATTATCTATCACAATTTCAGTAAATTGTCCGTTCCTCTGCTTGCAGCTGCTGCCCTAACCGACCCATGCGTTCAGTGAACCTTTCCAAATGAATATATTTTCCAGCCATGTAATCCTCAGGGACACTTGAAGTGTCCATGATGCATCATATCCTGCAGGAGTAGCACACGACCCCGCCAATTGACATATCTCACTCCTTTGGCTGTTGGATTTGAGGAAACAAAAACCAAATACCAAGGCCCTTAATAAATTACTGCTGCTGCTTTCACGAATAGGCCCCTGTAATTTATAATATGGAAAGATGAGTCAATTGAAACATGGAAGTCTGGCAACATCTGGCCTGAGAGAAACATGAGAGGTTGCAGGGAAAGGTCCCACGAAGGGTTCATAGCAGCTGCAAAGAGATGTGTGATAAAATGCAGATAGCCTTGGTCAACAGACTTAGTAAACAAAACAAAACAGGATTTTAATATAAGCTAAAATCAATGTCTCACACCTTCATTGAAATTAACTATCTCAGTAAGCATTGGCAAAAGCATGGATGTGGGTTTCAGTTGAGTTAGGTGATAAATGTAAACCTTTCCAGTCATAACCAAGTAGATTTTAGCATACAGCTAAACGCAATGATTCCCACCATAATTGAAGTAAAATCAGCAGAGAGAGAAAAATGACCAGGAGGGCAAATATATAGGTGTGAAATTCTGCCAACGCCAGGTATATTACAGGAAATTGGAGACTATCAGTCGAAGCAAAACTTAAAGGCCAAAATCAAAGTCAAAATTATGAGCTGGGGACGTAATTGGAAAATAACACTATAGAAATGACACAAAGCAAAATTCACACCCCTAATGAAACCAAAGCATTTTTGACTATCAAAAAGCAATTTTGAAAATCACAAAGGAAGATTATAATCATATCACGGAGAGGTCATGCCCAAAATGAATACTTAGTCGTGTTCGAACAATTCAGATGCAAGGTACCTTTTACAATTCAAGTGAAACACAGTTACTTTGCAATAAAATTATAAAAACTTAATAACTGTTAGTAAGATATATGAACCCTGAGAAAGGGAACAGGAGATTAGGAAGTCCAGGAGAGAAGGAGAGAAGCAGAGAAGGAACAAGCAGCTCAGAGGCAGCTTATACTCAGATCGGTCATGGCAAAGGGACAGAGCAAAGCAGGCGAGCTAAAACAGCGAATATATCGAAGGAATACCTGAATTTAAAGAGGAGGCAGAGTCAGCTCAGAGACAGCCAGCAGAGCCAGGTCTCACAGCTCCGTACATTGGAAAGAGAGAGAATAGCAACCGAGCAGAACTGTGAATATATCTAAAGAAGACCATATTTTAAAAAAGAAGATTGATTGCCAAGGTGGGCCTGAAGGACCCTTCAACCAACCAGAAGGATCCAGAAGCAAGATCTTTTAACCTTTCTGTAAAGACAGTGATTGCAAATTTTGAAATAAAAAATATAATAATAAAAGAACTTAAACGTTTTTACCTGAAGCAGTGGTTATTCCAAAGTAAACTTTACCTACATAGCAATGTGGGAACCAGGATCGATGCTACGAAGTGATAAGTAGATGACATCTTCTGTGAATTGGAAGTGTAGATGAACAGAGAGATCTCGGCATCCAGGTACATAAATCCCTGAAAGTTTCCACCCAGGTTAATAGGGCTGTTAGGAACGCATATGGTGTGCTAGCCTTTATCAGTATATTCTCTCATCAGAACATAAGAACTAGGAGCAGGAGTAGGCCATCTGGCGCCTCGAGCCTGCTCCACCATTCAATGGGATCATGGCTGATCTTTTGTGGACAGATCCACTTTCCGGCCCGAACACCATAAACCGTAATCCCTTTATTCTTCAAAAAACTATCTATCTTTACCTTAAAAACATTTAATGAAGGAGCCTCAATTGCTTCACTGGGCACGAAATTCCATAAATTCACAACCCTTTGGGTGAAGATGTTCCTCCTAAACTCAGTCTTCTTCCCCTTATTTTGAGGCTATGCCCCCTAGTTCTGCTTTCACCCGCCAGTGGAAACAACCTGCCAGCATCGATCCTATCTATTCACTTCATAATTTTATATGTTTCTGTATGATCCCCCCTCATCCTTCTAAATTCCAACGAGTACAGTCCCAGTCTACTCAACCTCTCCTCATAATGCAACCCCTTCAGATCTGGGATTAACCTACTAAATCTCCTCTGCACACCCTCCAGTGCTAGTACGTCCTTTCACAAGTAAGGAGACAAAAACAGAACACAGGTGTGGCCTGACAATTATACAATTGCAGCATAACCTCCCTAGTCTTAAACGCCATCCCTCTAGCAATGAAGGACAAAATTCCATTCGCCTTCTTAAGCACTTATTGCACCTGTAAACCAACTTTCTGTGACTCATGCACTGGCACACCCAGGTCTCTCTGCAGAGCAGCGTGCCTTAATATTTTATCATTTATATAATAATCCCATTTGCTGTTATTCCTACCAAAATGGTTAACCTCACCTTTGTCAACATTGTATTCCATCTGCCAGAGCCTAGCCTATTCACTTAACCTATACAAATCTTTCTGCAGACTTCCAGTATACTCTGCACTTTTCGCTTTACCACTCATCATAGAGTCATCTGCAAACTTGGACACATTGCCCGTGGTCCACAACTCCAAATCATCTCTGTAAACTGTGGACAATTGTGGGCCCAACACAGAGCCCTGAGTTATACCACTGGCTACTGATTGCCAACCAGAGAAACACTCATTAATTCCCACTCTTTGCTTTGTATTAATTAACCAATCCTCTATCCATGGTACTACTTTACCCTTAATGCCATTCATCTTTTTTCTGATGCAGCAACCTTTTGTGTGGCACGTTGTCAAAGACTTTCTGGAAATCCAGACAAATCACAACCATTAGCTATGCGTTATGCACTGCATTGGTAATGTCGTCACAAAATTCCACTAAATTAGTTAGGCACGACCTGACCTTTATGAACCCATGCCATGTCTGCCCAATGGGTCAATTTGTATCCAGATGCCAAGCTATTTCATCCTTGATGATAGATTCTAGCATCTTCACTCCTACTGAGGTTAAGCTCACTGGTCTATAATTACCCGTTGTCTGCCTACCTCCTTTTTTAATCAGTGGTGTCACGTTTGCTAATTTCCAATCCACCGGCCCACGATGTTGTGCCGAACTTTTGTCCTAGGCTAACCATAGAATTTTGGACACTAAGGGCAATTTATCATGGCCAATCCACCCTACCTGCACATCTTTGGACTATGGGAGGAATCCGGAGTACCCGGAGGAAACCCACGCACACACGGGGAGGATGTGCAGACTCCACACAGACAGTGACCCAAGTCGAAATCGAACTTGGGACCCTGCAGCTGTGAAGCAATTGTGCGATCCACAATTCTACCGTGCTGCCCTTAAGAAGAAATTAATCTACACTCCATTATTCTACCCTAATCCATGTACCTATCCAAAAGTCGATTGAAGGTCCCTAACGTTTCCGACTCAACTACTTCCACACGCAGTGCATTCCATGTCCCCACTACTCTCTGGGTAAATAACCTACCTCTGACATCCCCCCTATATCTTCCACCACTTACCTTAAATTTATGTCCCCTTGTTATGGTTTGTTCCACCCGGGGAAAATGTCTCTGACTGTCTACTCTATCTATTCCCAGATCACGTTATAAACCTCTATCAAGTCGCCCCTCATCCTTCTTCGTTCTAATGAGACAAGGCCTAGAACCCTCAACCTTTCCTCGTAAGACCTACTCTCTATTCCAGACAACATCCTTGTAAATCTCCTTTGCACCTTTTCCAAAGCTTCCACATCCTTCCCGAAATGAGGTGACCAAAACTGCACACAGTACTCCAAATGTGGCCTGACCAATGTTTTGTACAGCTGCATCATCACCTCACGGCTCTTAAATTCAATCCCTCTGCTAATGAACGCTAGCAGACCATAGGCCTTCTTCACAGCTCTATCCACTTGAGTGGCAACGTTCAAAGACTCCACCAATATTCGTATCATCTGCAGGTTTACTGACCAACCCTTCAACTCCCTCATCCAAGTCGTTAATAAAAATCACAAACAGTAGAGGACCCAGAACTGATCCCTGCGGTACGGCACTGGTAACTGGGCTCCAGGCTGAATATTTGCCATCCACCACCACTCTGTGTCTTCTATAGGTTAGCCAGTTCGTTATCCAACTGGCCATATTTCCCACTATCCCATGCGTCCTTACTTTCTGCATAAGCCTACCATGGGGAACCTTATCAAATGCTTTACTAAAATCCATGTACACTACATCCACTGCTTTACCTTCATCCACATGCTTGGTCACCTCCTCAAAGAAGTCAATAAGACTTGTAAGGCAAGACCTACTCCTTACAAATCCGTGCTGACTAACCCTAATGAAGCAGTGTCTTTCCAGGTGCTCAGTAATCTTATCCCTCAGTACCATTTCCATGACTTAGCCGACCAGCAAAGTAAAACTAACTGGCCTGTAGTTCCCAGGGTTATCCCTATTCCCTTTTTTGAACAGGGGCACGACATTCGTCACTCCCCAATCCTCTGGTAACACCCCTGTTGACAGCGAGGACGGAAAGACTATTGCCAACGGCTCTGCAATTTCATTTATTGCTTCCCATATAATCCTTGGATATATCCCGTCATGCCCGGGGGACTTGTCTATCCTCAAGTTTTTAAAAACGTGCAACACATCTTCCTTCCTGTCAAGTATCTCTTCGAGCTTATCAGTCTGATTGACACTGTCCTATCCAATAATATGGCCCCTCTCGTTTGTAAATATTGAAGTAAAATACTTGTTCAAGACCTCTCCTATCTCTTTAGACTCAACACACAATTTCCCGCTACTGTCCTTGATCGGACCTACCCTCGCTCTAGTCATTCACATATTTCTCACAAATGTGTAAAAAGCCTTGGGGTTTTCCTTGATCCTACCTGCCAAAGATTTTTCATGCCTTTTCTTAGCTCTCCTAATCCCTTTCTTCAGTTCCCTCCTGGCTATCTTGTATCCCTCCAGCACCCTGTCTGAACCTTGTTTCTTCAGCCTTACATAAGTCTGCTTCTTCCTCTTAACAAAACATTCAACCTCTCTTGTCAATCTCGACCATATCTTCCCTGCCTGACAGGGACATACATATCAAAGACACGCAGTACCTGTTCCTTGAACAAGTTCCACATTTCACTTGTGTCCTTCCCTGACAGCCTATGTTCCCAACTTTTGCACTTCAATTCTTGTCTGACAGCATTGTATTTACCCTTCCCCCAATTATAAACCTTGCCCTGTTGCACGCACCTATCCCTCTCCATAACTAATGTGAAAGTCAAAGAATTGTGGTCACTACCTCGAACATGCTCCCCCACTCACAAATCTATCACCTGCCCTGGTTCATTACCAAGTACTAAATCCAATATGGCCTCCCCTCTGGTTGGACAATCTACATACTGTGTTAGAAAAGCTTCCTGGACACACTGCACAAACACTACCCCATCCAAACTATTTTATCTGAAGAGTTTCCACTCAATGTTTGGGAAGTTGAAGTCACCCATGACTACTACCGTGTGACTTCTGCACCTTTCCAAAATCTCCCCAACCTGTTCCTCCACATCTCAGCTGCTATTGGGGGGCATATAGAAAACTCCCAACAAGGTGACTGCTCCTTTCCTATTTCTGACTTCAACCCATATTACCTCAGTAGGCAGATCCCCCTCGAACTGCCTTTCTGCAGCTGTTATACTATCTCTAATTAACAATGCCACCCCCACCTTTTTTACCATCCCCCCTAATCTTGTTGAAACATCGATGACCAGGGACCAACAACCATTTATGCCCCTCTTCTATCCAAGTTTCCGTGATGGCCACCACATCGTCGTCCCAAGTACCGATCCATGCTTTAAGTTCACCCACCTTATTTCTGATGCTTCTTGCATTAAAGTATACACAGTTCAACCCATCACCTTGCCTGCAACTACTCTCCTTTGTCAGTGTTACATAGAACATAGAACATAGAACGATACAGCGCAGTACAGGCCCTTCGGCCCACGATGTTGCACCGACATGGGAAGTCAAAAATTAAAGCCCATCTAACCTACACTATGCCATTATCATCCATATGCTTATCCAATAAACTTTTAAATGCCCTCAATGTTGGCGAGTTCACTACTGTTGCAGGTAGGACATTCCACGGCCTCACCACTCTTTGCGTAAAAAACCTACCTCTGACGTCTGTCCTATATCTATAACCCCTCAATTTAAGGCTGTGTCCCCTCGTGCTAGCCACCTCCATCCGCGGGAGAAGGCTCTCACTGTCCACCCTATCTAACCCTCTGATCATTTTGGATGCCTCTATTAAGTCACCTCTTAACCTCCGTCTCTCTAACGAAAACAACCTCAAGTCCATCAGCCTTTCCTCATAAGATTTTCCCTCCATACCAGGCAACATCCTGGTAAATCTCCTCTGCACCCGTTCCAAAGCTTCCACGTCCTTCCTATCATGAGGCGACCAGAACTGTACGCAACACTCCAAATGCGGCCGTACCAGAGTTTTGTACAGCTGCAACATGAGCTCATGGCTCCGGAACACAATCCCTCTACCAATAAAGGCCAACACACCATAGGCCTTCTTAACAACCCTATCAACCTGGGTGGCAACTTTCAGGGATCTATGTACATGGACACCGAGATCCCTCTGCTCATCCACACTGCTAAGAATTTTACCATTAGCCAAATATTCCGCATTCCTGTTATTCTTTCCAAAATGAATCACCTCACACTTCTCTAAATTAAACTCCATTTGCCACCTCTCAGCCCAGCTCTGCAGCTTATCAATGTCCCTCTGTAACCTGCAACATCCTTCCACACTGACTACAACTCCACCGACTTTAGTGACGTCTGCAAATTTACTCACCAACCTTCTGTGCCCTCCTCCAGGTCATTTATAAAAATGACAAACAGCAACGGCCCCAGAACAGATCGTTGTGGTACGCCACTCGTAATTGAACTCCATTCTGAACATTTGCCATCAACCACCACCCTCTGTCTTCTTTCAACTAGCCAATTTCTGATCCACATCTCTAAATCACCCTCAATCCCCAGCCTCCGTATTTTCTGCAATAGACGACCGTGGGGAACCTTATCAAACGCTTTACGGAAATCCATATACACCACATCAATTGCTCTACCCTCGTCTACCTGTTCAGTCACCATCTCAAAGGCCTCGATACTGTTTGTGAGGCATGACCTACCCTTCAAAAAACCATGCTGACTATCCCTAATCATATTATTCCTATCTAGATGATTATCAATCGTATCTCTTATAATCCTCTCCAAGACTTTACCCACAACAGACGTGAGGCTCACCGGCCTATAGTTACCAGGGTTATCTCTACTCCCCTTCTTGAACAAAGGGACCACATTTGCTATCCTCCAGTCCTCTGGCACTATTCCAGTAGCCAATGATGACATAAAAATCAAAGCCAAAGGCTCAGCAATCTCTTCCCTGGCTTCCCAGAGAATCCTAGGATAAATCCCATCAGGCCCCGGGGACTTATCTATTTTCACCTTGTCCAGAATTGCCAACACTTCTTCCCTACGCACCGCAATGCCATCTATTCTAATAGCCTGGGTCTCAGCATTCTCCTCCACAACATTATCTTTTTCCTGAGTGAATACTGACGAAAAGTATTCATTTAGTATCTCGCTTATCTCCTCAGCCTCCACACACAACTTCCCACCACTGTCCTTGAATGGCCCCACTCTTACCCTAGTCATTCTTTTATTCCTGACATACCTATAGAAAGCTTTTGGGTTTACCTTGATCCTACCTGCTAAAGACTTCTCATGTCCCCTCCCTGCTTGTCTTAGCTCTCTCTTTAGATCCTTCCTCGCTCCCTTGTAACTATCAATCGCCCCAACTGAAACTTCACGTCTCATCTTCACATAGGCCTCCTTCTTCCTCATAATAAGAGATTCCACTTCTTTGGTAAACCACGGTTCCCTCGCTCGACCCCTTCCTCCCTGCCTGACTGGTACGTACTTATCAAGAACATGCAATAGCTGTTCCTTGAACAAGCTCCACATATTCAGTGTGCCCAACCCTTGCAGCATACTTCTCCAACCTACACATCCTAAGTCATGTCTAATGGCATCATAATTGCCCTTCCCCCAGCTATAACTCTTGCCCTGCGGGGTATACTTATCCCTTTCCATCACTAACGTAAAGGTCACCGCGTTGTGGTCACTGTTTCCAAAGTGCTCACCAACATCCAGATCTAACACCTGGCCTGGTTCATTACCCAATACCAAATCCAATGTGGCCTCGCCTCTTGTTGGCCTGTCAACATATTGTGTCAGGAAACACTCCTGCACACATTGTACAAAGAACGACCCATCTAATGTACTCGAACTATATCTTTTCCAGTCAATATTTGGAAAGTTAAAGTCTCCCATAACAACTACCCTGTTACTTTCGCTCTTTTCCAGAATCATCTTCACCATCCTTTCCTCTAGATCCCTAGAACTATTAGGTGGCCTATAGAAAGCTCCCAACAGGGTGACCTCTCCTTTCCTGTTTCTAACCTCAGCCTATACTACCTCGGAAGAAGAGTCCCCATCTAGCATCCTTTCCGCCACCGTAATACTGTCCTTGACTAGCAGCGCCACACCACCCCCTCTTTTGCCCCCTTCTCTGAGCTTTCTAATACAACTAAACCCCGAAACCTGCAACAACCATTCCTGCCCCTGCTCTATCCATGTCTCTGAAATGGTCACAACATCGAAGTCGCAGGTACCAACCCATGCTGCCAGTTCCCCTAACTTATTTCGTATACTCCTGGCATTGACGTAGACACACTTCAAACCACCTACCTGAACACTGGCACCCTCCTGCGAAGTCAAGTCTGTGCTCCTGACCTCTATACTCTCAATCTCCCGTACCCCGAAACTACAATCCAGGTTCCCTGCTGAATTAGTTTAAACCCCCCCAAAGAGCACTAACAAATCTCCCCCCCCCCCCCCAGGATATTGGTGCCCCTCATGTTTAATCATCCTATCTATAGAGGTCCCACCTTCCCCAGAAAGAGCCCCAGTTATCCAGAAATCTGAATCCCTCCCGCCTGCACCATCCTTGTAGCCACGTGTTTAATTGCTCTCTCTCCCTAGACCTCATTTCACTATCACGTGGCACGGGCAACAACCCAGAGATAACAACTCTGTTTGTTCTCGCTCTGAGCTTCCATCCTCGCTCCCTAAAGGCCTGCCTGACATCCTTGTCCCCTTTCATACCTATGTCGTTAGTGCCAATATGGACTACGACTTGGGACTGCTCCACCTCCCCCTTAAGGACCCGGAAAACACGATCCGAGACATCACGTACCCTTGCACCTTGGAGGCAACATACCAAACGTGAGTCTCTCTCGCTCCCACAAAATCTGCTATCTCTGCCCCTGACTATTGAGTCCCCAATTACTAATGTTCTACTCCTTCCCCCCCCCCCTTCCCTTCTGAGCAACAGGGACAGACTCCGTGCCAGAGGCCCGTACCCCATGGCTTACCCCTTGTAAGTCGTCCCCCCCACAAGTATCCAAAACGGTATACTTGCTACTCAGGGGAGCGACCACAGGGGGTCCCTGCACTGACTGCTTCTTCCCATCCCCTCTTACAGTTACCCATCTATCTCCAGTCTTTGGTGTAACTACTCCCCTGAAGTCCCGATATATGACCCCCTCTGCCTCCTGAATGATCCGAAGTTCATCCAGCTCAAGCTCCAGGTCCCTAACACGGTTTTTGAGTAGCTGGAGTTGGATGCACTTCCCACAGATGAAATCAGCAGGGACACTGACGGTGTCCCTCACCTCAAACATTCTGCAGGAGGGGTATTGTACTGCCATCCCTGACATCACCTCTAGATTTAAAAAAAACAAGAAAAATAAAAATAAAGGAAGAGTTTACCTGATATTCCCTCAAAACCCTGCTCCCGCTGGAAGGTAAGCAAATTTAAAGGCACACCTTCTCGACAGGCCCCTGCTCCCGCTTCCCAACGACCGTGGGGGGGTGGGGAGGGGGGTTGTTTTGAGGAGGAGGTAGGGTGGGAAACACTGACGAAGTGTTTCGGGTTGAACTGTCACTTGACAATAGCCCCTCCACAAACCACCTTCAAATTAGGCTGACCGCACTGCACGTATGCAAATTTCCACAGAACAGCTGATCATTAGCTCTGCTCTGCTGCCCTCTGCTTCCCCACTGCATCACTACGTGCTTTGGCGTCCTGGATATCAGCTTCCTTAGTTGCTGGACTAAAGATCCGGTTCCCATTCCCAGCCAAATTAGTTTAAACCCTCCCGAAGTGTAGTAGAAAAACTCTTCTCCCGCCCCCAGGATATTGGTGCCCCTCTGGTTCAGATGCAAACCGTCCTGCTTGTACAGGTCCCACCTTCCCCAGAATGCGCTCCAGTTATCCAAATACCTGAAGCCCTCCCTCCTACACCATTCCTGCAGCCACGTGTTCAACTGCACTCTCGCCCTATTCCTAGCCTCGCTCTCACGTGGCACCGGCAACAAACCAGAGATGACAACTCTGTCTGTCCTGGCCTGTAACTTCCTAAACGTGTTTATTACCTCCACACCCTTTTTCCTATCTACGTCGTTGGTACCAATGTGCACCATGACTTCTGGCTGCTCATCCTCCCCCTTCAGGATCATGATGGCACGATGCGAGACATCTCTGGCCCTGGCACCCGGGAGGCAACATACCTTTCGGGAGTCTCGCTCGCGACCACAGAATCTCATATCTATTCCCATAACCATTGAATCTCCTATTACTATTGCTTTTCTATGCTCCCCCCTACCCTTCTGTGCCCCAGAGCCAGACTCAGTGCCAGAGACATGGCCGCTGGGGCCTTCCCCCGGTAGGTCATCCGCCCCAACAGCATCCAAAACGGTATACTTGTTTTGAAGGGGAACGGCCACGAGGGATCACTGCACTGTCTGCCTGTTAGTTTTCTTTCCGCTGACTGTAACCCAGCTACTCTTGTCCAGTACCTTTGGTGTGGCTACCTCCCTGGAACTCTTCTCGATAACCCCCTCTGCCTCCCGGATGATCCGAAGTTCATCCAGCTCCAGCTCCAGTTCCTTAACAGTCTCTGAGGAGCTGGAGTTTGGTGCACTTCCCGCAGGTATAGTCAGCGGGGACACCAGTGGTATCTCTCACCACCCACATCCTACAGGAGGAGGATGCAACTGCTCTAGCCTCCATCCCCTCGTACGTTAAAGAATTAGCTGCCCCTTGGACCAACTGGGCCTCCGGCCTCCGACTCTGCTTCCAGTCAGCTGTACTCTAGACTCCTGGCGCCCTTCACGCTCTTTGATAAATATAGGAAATGAAATGTAAGGAGCACCTTACTCCCGCCTCACCTAACTCCCTCAGTCACCAAACTCTCACTGTAGCACTCAAATGCCACAAGCTCAGCACTCCCCACGCCGGGTGGGAAAATCGCGGGAGGGCCGATCAAATCACGCCACGCCGCCCTGGCACTCGCACGCGATTCTCCCCCCCCCCCAAAAAAAAATGACGTGTCGCGTTTTGTGACAGGCCGCTCGGAGAATCACCGCTCCGGTCGAGCGGCAATTCTCCGGCGCGGATGGGCCGAGCGGCCTGACGAACCCGACCGGTTCACGCCGGCGCCAACCACACCCGGTCGCTGTCGGCGTGAACAGCGCGCGACGGCTGCGTGTGGGGCCTGTGGGGGGGGGGGGGCGGAGGTTTTTCTAAAAAATAATTTGTACCTTTATAGTCTACTTGTAGCTTTATATCAGACAGGAGGATATCAGAGCGAGGACGTTTAATTAATGTGTCTCACTCACTGTTATGTTCCTTCTAATTTCACAGGTGACGACGCTGGTGCAGTTTCTGGTGTCATGGAGGACAATGAGGGTGCAGCCGTGTGAAAACAGCCCACTTAATATGTTCCACGAATTTGAGATTTTTGAACATTGTTATGTTCGCTGTTGCACAAAACAAGGCATTTAGTTCCGTTAATTCCATTACTATGTCACCAGCTATTCCATTAGCGCATGTGGACGGGCTTCTATGGCTGGGTGTGCGTGAAAGTGTCTGTTCATGTACATGAACGTGTGTGTGTGTGTGCTCTTTTGGAAACTTCAAGGCAGGATCATTATAACCGAATAACAATTTGAAGCGGAAAATGTTTACGTGAACAATAAATATACAAATAAACATCTCAGAGCAAAATGAATTAAATCCGATCAATATATTTGAAACGTTTTGCTATCATGTGGGGAAGGTGGGGAGCTGGGTCAGAGGGATTGATTCCCAGTGGGTCAGCATGGAGGAGAGTTTGTGAAGGGAGTCGGGATTGAAGGCACTAGCAACAACGCCACTCCCGATGGCCCCGGGGAAATACTCAGGAAGTCCGGTAGTAATAGCTTCGTTGAGAATTTGGTGACTGTTTCGCCAAAACTTCGGGTTGGGGGCAGGGTCAATGGAAATGCCGATTCAGGGGAACCACAGATTTGAGCAAGGGAGGTGGGATGGAAATTTTCAGAGGTGGGAGGAGAAGGGGATTAAGACTCTAAAAGATTTGTTTCTCGGTTTACAGTATTGAAGGAGCTGGAAGCGAAGTATGGGCTGGAGCAGGGGGACATGTTTAGATACATGCAGGTTCGAGATTTTGCCTGGATGGAGATACAGAACTTCCCGGAAGAGCTGCCCTTCACATTGCTGGAGGAGAACTGGAGAAGGGAGTAGAGTCAGCAGTCTATGGAGCTATTTTGGAAGAGGAGAAGGCACCACTAGAAGGGATCAAAGCAAAGTGGGAGGAAGAGCTGGGAGAGGATATTGAGGAGGGGTTCTTGTGTGAGGTGCTCCGGAGAGTGAATGCCTCTACCTCGTGCACGAGGTTGGGGCTGATACAGCTGAAAGTGGTGTACAGAGAACACCTCACGACGGCGAGGATGAGCCGATTCTTTATGAGTTAGAAGATGTGTTTGAATGTTGCTGGGGGGATAATCACGTTCATATGTTTTGGTCCTGTCCAAAGCTGGAGGATTACTGGAAGGAGGTTTTTAGGGTAATTTCTAAAGTGGTGCACGTGAAACTGGACCCGGGCTCCCGGGAGTCCATATTTGGTGTGTCGGACCAGCCGGTGTTGGAAACGGGTGCGGAGGCAGATGTTGACGCCTTTGCCTCGTTGATCGCCCGAAGGCGGATCCTGTTGGGATGGAGACCAACCTCACCAGCCTGTGCCCTGGTGAGGCGGGGTGGCCTACTGGAGTTCTTGACTCTTGAGTTTCAATGGGTCTTATTGATTATGCACTTTCAATGACTGGATAACATTGAACGTTAGTTGGGGGGGGGGTGGGAGGGTTGGGAAGGGGGGGGGGTGGGTTGGAGGGAGGCGGGCTGTGTGTGTTAATGGTGACTATGGGTGATTCCTGATTTCTTTTTGTCATTTGTTTCCGTTAACATGCACGCTAATGTTTGGTGGTTTGGTGGGAGTTTGGGATCGTTGTTATTCATATGGGGATTGACATTACATTCATAATTAATTATTGTCTATTGTTGGTGGGTGCAAATTTGGGAAAAAATGTGAAAATGTAGGAGAATAAAAATAGTATTAATAAAATTATGAGGGGGGAATATATTGTGGGGGGGCCTAAAATGTGCTGGCATAAAATGGGGGGGGGGCATAAATTGGCGGAGGTCATAAAATGGGAGGGTGCATTAATTCTGGGGACAAAATGGGGGCAAAAATGTGGCCAGTGGGAAGCAAAATTGGATGGGGGGAATTGGAAGCGGAACAGATTTTTTGTGGAGTGAATTGGGGGGATTAAAATGTGGGGAAAATGACAGATTAAATGGTGTGAATAAAATGGGAGTGGAATAAAACCGGTAGAAGAACCAGGGTAGAATCCTGGGACACACACACAATCCTCTCCCCGACACACACTCCCACAAACCTCCCTCTCCACACACACAATCCTCCCCCCCACACGCACTCCCACACACCTCCCGCTCCCCACACACAATCCTCCCCCCGACACACACTCCCGCACGCCTCCCTCTCCACACACAATCCTCCCCCACACACACTCCCACACACCTCCCTCTCCACACACACAATCCTCCCCCCCTCACATACTCCCTCTCTCCCACCCACATACGCCCTCCCACACACACACTCTCCCTCCCACACACACTCTCCCTCCCACACACACTCTCCCACACACACCTCTCTCTCCACACACACAATCCTCCCCGACACACACTCCCACACACCTCCCTCTCCACACACAATCCCCCCACACACACTCCCACACAGCTCCCTCTCCACACACACAATCCTCCCCCCTCACACACTCCCTCTCTCCCTCCCGCACACACCCTCCCACACACACACTCTCCGTCCCACACACACCCCCCCACACCTCCCTCTCCACACACACAATCCTCCCCACCCCACACACACACACGGTTCGCCGCACACAAACGCCTCCCCCTCACACACACTCTCCCACACACACTCCCACACACCTCATCCTCCCACACGGACCATCCCACACACACTCCCACACACCTACCTCTCCACACACACAATCCCCCCCCACATACAGACACGGTTCTCCGCACACAAACACCTCCCCCTCACAAACACACCCTCCCACACACACTCTCACACACATACACACTCTCCCTCCCACACACATCTCCCACGCACTCACTCCCACACACATACTCCATTCTACAGACCCACATACTGCCTCTCACGTGCACTCTCTCCCTCCCACAGACACCTCCCACACACTCCCTCCCACACACATACTTCCTCTCACACACACCCACTCTCCCTCCCTCACATGCACACATACATATACTCGCTGAAGTTATCCCTCTCTCATACCTCCTCTCTGTCTCACGCCATCAGACACACATTCTCTCTTGCGCACTCACTCACAAACTCAATCCCAACTTCTGAACACTCGCCCCCTTGCACACGCTCAGTCTCTCGCATGCAATCCCTCTTTAACACTCACTATTCATCACTCTCCAGCTCTCACACTCGGATACCCCTTCTCTAACTCACCCCACCCCGTATCATGAAATCTGGCATCGCAACTCCCTCTCCGCAAGACTGCTCACATCTCTCTCTACCTCAACCTCCACACTCGAGGTATTAATAGCGGAGTTGTCATGTCTCGAAAGTTATGAGAGCATTTTACACACCTCACACCATCTTCCCCTCCCACGCCCGCTTTATCTCCACTCTGTCCCCTTCATTTACTCTCAATCAACTCCATCACCCTCTTACAACACCAGGTTGGAGGCACCTGAGGAAGGAGCTGTGCTCCGAAAGCTGGTGTTTGAAACAAACCTGTTGGTCTTTAACCTGGTGTTGTAAGACTTCTTACTTTGCTCACCCCAGTCCAACGCCGGCATCTCCACATCATCGCCCTCTTGAACACCTCACCCTCTTTCACTCCGTGTGGTGAATTCACACTGTATTGCATTGCATTGCATTATGTCCTTGTGGGCTCTGTCTGTGAGCCGTTGCGGGGCTCTGCCCACAGGGGGAGATGAGGAGCTGGTACTGGGCTCAACCCTTGGCTCCACCCTTGGCCCCGCCCATGTCTCCTCCCACTACTGGAAGTATAAAGCGTTGCAGCCGTGAGTCTGTCCTCAGTTCCTCTGGTCGCAGGCAGGCTCTGTTGTAAGACTATTAAAACCACAGTTTACTTCCAATCGTGTCTCTAGTGAATTGATGGTCACATCAATTTAATAGCCTTAACAAAACTTGCAGAAAACTCTTATGGAATCACCCTCGAACCCGACCGACTAGAACTCGAACCGCAGGCTGCAGAGAGGAAGGAAATCTTCCAACACTGGCTTCGATGTTTCAAGGCCTATCTGGCTTGAATCAAGCACATCCGAGGCTACAGTGGAGCAGAAACTCAGTTGACTGCACGCACCGGTGAGCCATCGTATCTCTACGCAACTCAATTGTACCACCTCATATAATGAGACCCTGGCTATGCTCGACCAAGTGCACGTGCGGCAAATTAACGAGGTCTCCGTGCGGCACATCTTCAGACTTATCACCCTATCTTCCATCAGCACATCTCATAGACCAGCGCTCACTTGCTGTAGATCTCAAAACGCCTGCCTTCCATTATAAGTTAGTCTATAACGGGGAGGACCAGTATAAGTTGGAGACAGTGCATTATTTTCACAGCTAATTATGATTTACTGCTTTGCTAAGGTGAGGTGTTTGCATCTGCTGCAGACCCTCAATTTTCTGAGGTGTGCCAACAGTTCAAAATGTTTCCTCCGTTTGTGGAGCTGCATCCGATTCAGTGTTGGACAATTTGCTTTGGATGTTAACTTGTTCCAGATTTTCCAAACTTTTAAAAATGCAATTTAAGGTTAACCTGAAACCACTTAGATTGCAAAACTGAACGGTCACAGTTGAAGAGGCAGCTACACCCCAGAGTGAGGTGGAACCACCCAGAGAAACACACCGACATTTTGAACTGAATCACTGAATGGTCACAGTTACAGAGGCAGCTTCACCCCAGAGTGCAGTGGACCCACCCAGAGAAACACATTGACAATTGGAACTGAATCACTGAATGGTCACAGTTACAGAGGCAGCTTCATGCCAGAGTACAGTGGACCCACCAAGACAAACACACTGAGAATTGGAACTGAATCACTGAATGATCACAGTTACAGAGACAGCTTCATGCCAGAGTGCAGTGGACCCACCAAGACAAACACACTGAGAATTGGAACTGAATCACTGAATGATCACAGTTACAGAGACAGCTATACCCCAGAGTGCAGTGTACCCACCCAGAGAAACACACTGACAATTGGAACTGAATCACTGCATGGTCACAGTTACAGAGACAGCTACACCCCAGAGTGCAGTTGACCCACCGAGTGAAACACACTGACAATTGGAACTGAATCATTCAATGCTCACAGTGGAGTGAGGGGATATCACTGAACAATCTGAGATCTAGAAATAGGACAGATGGTGTCTGAGTGGACAGCATCCTTTCTGTTAATGTTAGCTGAACAATGAGATCAGCACAGTTTAGCGTTTGGAAAGAGGTCACTCACTCAAAAAAAAAAATGTTTTCACTGAACACAATATCTCAATCAGTTTGTTCACATCTTGAAAAATAAGTTAAACGATGTCACAATATCAATAACCCTGAGGTGGTTCCACAGGGTATCAATTAACAGCTTGGAGAATATATAACCTCAGAGTTTCAGAGAGATAGATTGCCAATCGCAGGAAAGGACACATCACTTCATAGTGAAAATGCTTTATCCAATTGACACTGCTGAGAAAATATTCTACCCAATCATTGCTATCGTTGGTGTTCCTGGTAAGCGACTATCACCATTGAAGTTGTGTTAATCTGTGTGTGAGCGGTTCGCTGATTTGAAACTCTGACTGAAAATGTTTAATACTGATCTCGTGCTGACTGTTGTACAGACACCTGGTCAACTATATAATTGTCAAATGTCTTTAAGCATGTCAATGGTTTGAATTCCTTCCATCATCTCACAAAAAACCTCTCTTTGTTACACACTGGATCTCTGAACGGTGAAGATATGATATTGAGTTGGATCTTGCATAATGTTCGATTGGATCTCAGTGAAGGCAATTTCTCTGATGGGAAGTTTAGGAGGAGAAAGAATTATACCACACTGCGTGTGGGTCACTAACCAGAGTGGAATATCTGACAGCGATGAGGAAGTGTTACTGGAAGTATCTGTCGCTGTAGAATTGTACTGCGTGTGGGTCACTAACCATAGAGAAATATCTGACAGCGATGAGGATGTGTTACTGGAAGTATCTGTCACTGTAGAATTGTACTGCGTGTGGGTCACTAACCAGAGTGGAATATCTGACAGCGGGAACAAGGTTGATTGGAAGTATCTTTCCGTGTAGAATTGTACTGAGTGTGGGTCACTAACCAGCGTGCAATATATGACAGCGGGAACAAGGATTATTGGAAGTATCTGTCAGTGGAGAATCGTACTGAGTGTGGGTCAGTAACCAGAGTGGAATATCTGACAGCGGGAACAAGGATTACTGAAAGTGAATGTCAGTGTAGAATTGTACTGAATGTGGGTCACTAACCAGAGTGGAATATCTGCCAGCGGGAACAAGGATTACTGGAAGTGTATGTCAGTGTAGAATTGTACTGACTGTTGGTCAGTAACCAGAGTGGAATATCTGACAGCGGGAACAAGGATTACTGGAAATGTCTGTCAGTGTTGAATTGTACTGAGTGTGGGGTCACTAAGCAGAGTGGAATGTCTGATCAGAATTTCCATCAATCACTGGGAATATCTCTCCATGTGGAATTGTATTGAGTGTGAGTAAGGAACTGAACTGAAATAAGTTGGTTCTATTTTGAAATGATGTGTTTTATTTGGCATGCCGTCGCTCTATTCTATGGAGCTCTCTTTCTCTTTCTCTTCCTGTCTTTCTGTGTATGTCTCTCTCTCTGTCTCTGTTTTATTTTTGGGTTAGATTGAAAGCAGGACGAGTTTGGCTGTGTTTTGGTCATGGTTTTATTGTATGCAGTGAAAAGTGTCGATATCTGTTTTCTATTGACCTACTCCAACAGTAACAGTATCACCGACAGCCTGACAGTTAATAACACAGCAGTCTGGAATTCCGACAGGTTCTGTGATGTTTTTCTTATTTCTATTCATTCTGAAATTAACTCACTTGTTTGATCAATATTTATGGGTGTGTTTAAACTGTGTTTCAGCTTCACACGATTTGTGAATCTATTCACCTGAAACCAGAAACCCCTCCAGTCCATTCACACACATGTTTTCCAAGGAGTGATTAGGGGCCTTATTGTTCTTAACAAAATGCAGCAGCGGACACTGATCTGTCGGGAAATTAATTTCCCATTGAATACCCACTTTGCAAATTCATAATTAATGATGAATGTGTGCCTGTACCTAGTTGTATTCTTCCTCTGTATTGACTATCATTCTCAATTTGATTTTGTCTGTAAATTGTGTAATTTTCATGCTGCTTCCCGGTTCCATACTGCTGCTTGGAATGGCGAAGGAGATTGATCCCATTGCTGATCCTTGTGGAACACCACTTCCCATCTTCCACCAATCAGCCGAAATCCCTTTAACTCCTCTCCCTGTTGTGTGTGTGTGTCGCCAGCATGTGTCCATTCTGCGTCTCTGTCCCCTACCTCCACTGGCTCTGAGATTACTCATCAGTCTGTTATGTCGGTTCATACTGACGGCCTTTATCATAGATAGAATTACAGTGCAGAAGGAGGCCATTCGGCCCATCGAGTCTGCACCGGCTCTTGGAAAGAGCACCCTACCCAAGGTCAACACCTATCCCCATAACCCAGTAACTCCACCCAACACTAAGGGCAATTTACCATGGCCAATCCATCTAACCTGCACATCTTTGGACTGTGGGAGGAAACCGGAACACTCGGAGAAACCCACGTGCACACGGGAAGAACGTGCATACTCCGCACAGACAGTGACCCAAGCCGGAATCGAACCTGCGGCCCTGGAGTTGTGAGAAATTATGCTATCCACAATGCTACCGTAAATTTATATCACACTACTCAGATCTATTATTTCTGATAGTTATTGCAATAATTGGATGAAATGTGTCAGGAATAATGTTGACTTTGGAATAGTGCCGACTATTTAGTGAACTCTGTGTTACTGGATTTCTTTTACTCCGACGTCTAATTCCATTTTCCAACTGTTGGCATTGTGATTGGAGATTTTATTATATTCTATTCTAAATTCAAGAATAACAGTGACCGACTTCTGCTTTTCAATTCTTTGGTAATTATTCTGATGGTGATCAGTGAATAGATAATATTGTCTCTGCTGTTTCTCACTGTCTATTTGATGAATATTTGTTGTTGAAATCCATCTGCCTCCAGTAATCTCCCTCTACCTGGACCCCACCCTCTGGCCTCCTATCAGCTCTTAATCTTTTCATTGAGATCTGTCAGTGCGATATCGACCGTCTCAATTCCTCTGTGCCTCGCACCGACTGTATTCCTGACTCACTCTAATCTTGCTCCAATCCTACCTCTAATATCCAACTCTGACCTGGTGATCTGAGCTGCTCGCAAGGGTGGTGCCATTACCGTCTGGTGTACTGACGTCTTCCTCCCAGGGGCTGACCGCCAACTCTCAGACCCATCCTGCTACCTCCCCCTGGACCAGCAGCACACCACCAAACATCATGATATTGTTTCCAGGACTGACCTCTCCGGATCAATTCCTACGTTGGGTGACTGTCTGCGTGGAGACTGCACTTTGTCTCCGTGTCTGCGTGTGTTTCCTCCGGGTGCTCCGGTTACCTCCCACAGTCCAACGATGTGTAGCTTAGGTGGACTGGCCATGCTAAATTGCTCCATAGTGTCCATAAAGAAGTGTAATTGATATTAAGGGGTTAATGGGAGACACGAGAGTGAGCTTGGTTGAGGTACTCTGTCAGAGGTTTGGTCCAGATTTAATGAGCCGAATGACCTCCTTCTGTACTGTGGGGATTCTATGATTCCTGATTCCTTTGGAGACGTATGTCATAGAAACAATGTCTATTTCCCTGGCCCTAACCGCCTAACCTTCACAATGGATGGTCAATCCCTCTGCACCTTCGTTCCCCAACACGAGGGTTGTGTACAGATCCTCATACTCTGCTTCCTCTAAAGACATCATCTCATTCTCCCACTTTCTCCGCCTCCATCGCCTCTGTTCTTATGATGACGCGTTGGACAATAGCCCGTCTGGCAAGTCTGTCTTTTCCTTAACCGGGACTGTCCCCACCACCTTCCCTTTGTGTACAGGGCTCTCAATCGCGCTCAATCCATTTCTCACACATCTATCTTCACACATCCCCCTCCCTCCCGGAAACATGATTGTGACTCCCTATCCTCACTTTCCACACCGTGAGCCTCCACATTGAAAGGAAAATCCTCCACCATTTCTGTGAACTCCAGCATGAGGTCAACAGCAAACACATCTTCACATCTCCCCAACGACCCCCTCAATGTCTGCATTCCTCAGGTACCGCTCCCTCCTTGGCACCCTTATCCACTTCGCCATCACACGCCACACCCCTTTCCCTTCCCCCGGCACATTCCCCTGCAATCACAGACGGTGCAGCAACCTCCCCCCGTCTCATGGTTCTCAGCAGCAAACTCTCCTTTCTGGGAAAGCAGCGTTTCGCTTCTCTTCCTTCAATTTGTTCTACTGTATTCGCTGCTGCAAATACCGTCTCCTCGACATTGGGGAGATTAAACACAGACTGGGAGTCTGCTTTGTGGGGCACCTTCACTCAGCCCACAGCATTACCCCAGCCTTCCATATGCGGCCATTGTAACTCAGCCATTGCTCTCAGGCCCATATGTCTGTCCTTGGCTTGCGTTAAGAATGCAGTGAAGCCCAACGCAAGCTGGAGGAGCAACATCGCATCCTCCAATTAGCATGTTACATCCCGCAGGACGTAACTTTAATTTCAACAGCTTTATACTGGGAACTTTCCCCACCATCTTAACGCCCTTGTTTTGGAACTTCCCTACTTGTTTGTCGAATGCAATGAGTCCGAATTTGGAGAGAGTCTATTCCGGCCAAGTGAACCCTGGGGAATATCCAGTGCCGGAGCGGGAATATTCCTGAGAAAAGGTGGGTAGGGATTGTTTTCAAACAGGGAGAGGATGGATTCCTGGGAGCAGTAATGTTGGGATGTTCCAGACATGGCAATGGGGGATTCCTGGAAGAGGGTCCTTTACGGATGACTACACCTGGTTGGGGTCTGCCCTCGGAATGTTCTGGAGACAGGACAGACTGTATTCTGGACAGGCTGAAATTCACAGTAGCACAGTGGTTGGCACATTTGCTTCACAGCTCCCGGGTCCCAGGTTCGATTCCCGGCTTGGGCCACTGTCTGTGCGGAGTCTGCATGTTCTCCCAGTGTGTGCGTGGGTTTCCTCCGGGTGCCCCGGTTTCCTCCCACAGTCCAAAGATGTGCAGGATAGGTGGATTGGCCAAGATAAATTGTCCTTAGGTTCCATATAGATAAGGTTGGTTTATTGGATTACGGGAATTCGGTAGATTTAGCGGCTTTTCTCTTTCCAAGGGCATAATAATGACCTCCATCTGCAATTCAGATTCTCTGATTGCATTCCTCCCATGATTATGAAGTGTGACAATCCAGCGTTTGTTTTATGTTTTCCATTGATCGTGGAGGATTCAAATAAACCTGGAATGGTGTCCAACCCCATCAGAAACCCAGTCGAGGGAACGGTCCAATCCGGGGTGTGGTCCAATAATTGAGCAGGGATGACAATCTCTGCTATGTTTGTATCCGGTTTGGGAAACCTGGCCGGTCTGAGTGAATCATATAAATCAGACTGAATGAGAAATGTAACCTCTCCCAAAGGTATCTGAATTATAAACATTTTCCTCCCACTGCCATGAAACTGACAGGGCTGCAATTCACCTCCTCCCCCCATTCCCCATCTTTAACACTGGAGTTACATTTGCTACTTCCATCTCTGCAATGTTAATCTCCGTTCCCACTCTTCTCCCAATACCTCCACCCACCCACTGTCCATTATATTGATGCTGAGATTATGTTCAGACAGGGAGATTGATTATTCAGTAATTTCCCGCGTCTCTCCTTTCTCTCTCTGACAGTTAATTTACTGGGAATTTTGGTCTTGTGTCGGGGGAAGTGTGGCCTATCTACCTGCACCACTCGCTACCTGGTGGCCATGGCAACGGCGGATCTGCTGTTCATTATCACTCGTCCCATACTGAACAGGATTAATCGTTATTATTTCCCCAGGAATTTCCTGTTCCTCACCCCTGTGTGTCGTGTTAACTCTGTCCTGCAACCTGCAGCCAGGGACTGTTCTGTTTGGTTCACCCTCACTTTCACCTTTGATCGATTTGTGGCCATTCGCTGCCAGAAACTGAAAACTAAATATTGCACCGGGAAAACTGCGGCTGTGGTTCTGTCAACAAGCGGCCTCCTGCTTTCTTTGAAAAACATCCCCCAGTACTTCATATATGAACCTGTGAGGATAATCGACAATGTCCAGTGGGGCTGTCTGCCAAAGAGAAGCTATCTCACTGACCTGGGATGGGTTGGATATACTTGGTTTGATCAGGTTTTAAACCCATTGATCCCGTTCTTCTCAATCCTGTTGACCAACGCTCTGACAGTCAGACATATTTTACTCACCAGTCGGGTCCGGAAGACACTGAGGGCTCAGAGTCAGGGAGACAACCGCACAGACCCAGAGATGGAGGGCAGAAGGAAGTCAATGATTTTGCTCTTCAGCATCTCCGCAGCTTTCATTCTCCTCTGGACCGTGTACGTTATTACATTTTTCTACTTAGATGTTAGAGGATTATATTACCTCACCCTTCCTCAATTTACTTTCCAACACGTCGGATGGATACTGATGGATGTAAATGGCTGCACAAACACATTTATTTATGTGGTGACTCAGTCCAGATTCAGGGAGCAGATGAAGATCGCGTTGAAATATCCGGGTACATCAATTATTAAATTAATGAGTAAATCAAACGGACTGACAGACTCTCAGCCAATCAGCAGCTCCCGCCACTGATTGACAGCCACTCAGCCAATCAGCAGCTCCAGCCGAACACTGAAAGCCTCTCAGCCAATCAGCTGTGGGGGTCACTGTCAGTACTGGTTGTGGTGGGAGGGGGGGCGTGTGAGCACTGGCAGTTCTGGCTGTGGGGGAGAACTCGCAGTGCTGTCTGTGTGGGGAGCACTGGCAGTGATGGCTGTTGGGGGGAGCACTGGCAGTGCTGGCTGTGAGGGGGAGCACTGGCAGTGCTGGCTGTGGGGGGAGCAGTGGCAGTGCTGGCTGTTGGGGGAGGGAGCACTGGCAGTGTAGGGTGTGTGGGGAGCACTGGCAGAGCTGGTTGTGGGGGGGGGGGGTAAGCACTGGCAGTGCTGGCTATTTATAAATGACGTGGAGCTGGGAGTAGAAAGATGGGTGAGTAAATTTGCAGATGACACTAAAGTCGGTGGAGATGTATTCATTGCAGAAGGGTGTTGCAAGTTACAGAAGGATATAGATAAGCTGCAGAGCTGGGCTGACAGGTGGCAAATTGAGTTTTATGCAGAAATGTGTGAGGTGATACATTTTGGAACGAATAACAGGAAGACATGGTACAGGGCTCATGATAAGATTCTTGGTAGTGTGGATGAGCAGAGAGATCTCGGTGTCCATGTCCATAGATCCCTGAAAGGTGCCACCCAGCTTGAGAGGGTTGATAAGAAGGCGTATGATGTGTTAGCTTTTATTGGTCGAAGAATGAGGTCATGTTGCAGTTGTAGAAAACTCTGGTGAAGCCATATTTGTAGTATTGCGTGCAGTTCTGGTCGCCGCATTGTAGGAAGGATGTGGAAGCATTGGAAAGGATACGCAGGAGATTTTCAAGAATGTTGCCTGGTATGGAGTGAAGATCTTATGAGGGAAGGCTGAGGGACTTGAGGCTGTTTTCGTTAGAGAGAAGAAGGTTAAGAGGTGACTTAATTGAGGCATACAAGATGATCGGAGGATTAGATAGGGTGGACATTGAGAGCCTTTTTCCTCGGATGGTGATGTCCAGCACGAGGGGTCATAGCTTTAAATTGAGGGGAGATAGATATCGGACAGATGTTAGAGGTAGTTTCTTTACTCAGAGAGTACTAAGGGTGTGGAATTCCCTGCCTGCAATAATAATGGACTCATCAACAATCAACGCATTCAAATTGTCATTGGATAGGCATTTGGACGATAAGGGAATACTATGGGCTTTAGAGGGGTTCACAGGTCGGCGCAACATCGAGGGCCGAACGGCCTGTACTGCGCTGTAATGTTCTATATTCTATGTACACCCAGAGAAACACACTGATATTTTGAACTGAATCCCTGAATGGTCAGTTACAGAGGCAGCTACACCCCAGAGTGCAGTGGACCCACCCAGAAAAAACAGACGGACAATTGGAACTGAATCACTGAATGGTCACAGTTACAGAGACAGCTACACCCCAGAGTGCAGTCGACCCACCCAGAGAAACACACTGACAATTGTAACTGAATCTCTGAATGGTCACAGTTACAGAGACAGCTACACCCCAGAGTGCAGTGGAACCACCCAGAGAAACACACAAACAACTGGATTTGAAACACTGAATGGTCACAGTCAAGTCACATATATCGTTGAAACAATGTGAGACCTCGAAGTGGGTCTGATGCTTTTTTTGTGTAGCCCATCATTTCTGTTGTTATTAGTTTGACAATATGAATACCATAGTCCAGTGTTTCGAAATATGTCACCCTCAAAAAACTGATATTCTATTTTTTTGTACCCAATTTTGTAATTTTCTTTCATCGTGAAAAAATCTGTTAAGACATGTTGCAACCTCAATACCCCTGAGGTGGTTCCTTGAGGTGTAAATTGCAGTCTTGCGGAATATATAACTTCAGTGTTTAAGAAGTAGAGACTGCTAGCAGTACGAGGCTCCAATTCACTTCATCATCTCTTCCCTGCCTACTCTTCCTGAATTGTCTGCCAAGAGTAGGGATCTTGGTGCGTTTTACAGAGATCTCCCTGCCTAGCAGTAGGGGTGTCCAGCGCTCTGCTATAACCTGGCAAACTGAACCGTCCTTCAGTCTGCCATCTAACATTAGCTGAGTGGGGGTGTGCACGGTGAGAATAGTAACTGGGCTGAGGCCCGTAATGTCTGGGAAATATTGAACTCCCTAAAAGACTTCAGGCAGGTGCAGTTCACAGCCAGAAAATCCTTGTTCTGCGGGTTCTAAAACTCGAGACGCACAGGTCACTCGCCCTAAACTGCCGTGTCGTTCTTGTAGGAGAAGTGCTGAGAGTTTGCTCCGTGTCTGCAACTTCGATGGCATATGGCAACTCAGGGTCCGGAACTTGTTAAGCAGGGGTTGTTGCTAAGGCGCGCTGTAAATCGTTAACTGCGTCTGTGTGCTGTGGAAGCCAATTCCAGGGGGTGTTCTCTTTATGAGTACTGAGAGTGGAGCGGCTTTGGTGGTGGAACTATCAATGTGATTCTTGCTGTATCCGACCAAATCTGGGAATGAAATGCGTGCACTTACATTACGAGGCAGGGGCAATTTTACGATGGTGTCTATGCTTTTCTGTTCGATCTCCATTTCCCCGTGGGTGATAATTGTCTCTGCATAGAGTACCTTCTCCCTCTTTATTTGGGCTTTTTTGGCGTTTATGTTACATCCGATAGAATGGAGCAAGGCGAGCAGTTCGGCTCGCAGAGCCACGTGCTCGTTATTGGTGTCGCCTTGCAGGAGAAGGTCCTCAACATATTGTACTAGGCATTCGGGATGGGAGAATCTGGAGGGACCAGCAGCTAATTGTCTGTGGATAATGGAAGAACAGTTGTAGAAACCTTGTGGGAGCCACCTTCATTTGTACTGCTGACCTCGGAACATAAAAGCAAATTTGTGTAGACAAGCGCGGGCGAGAGCAATGGACGAGAAATCATTGCTAATATCGAGCATCGTGACATATTTCGCTTGCATTCCCTGTTTAAGCATGGTGGTGGGAGGAGGGGCTGTTAAGGGGCAACTGTATTGAGTTCACGGTAATTAATTGCGAGGCGTCATGAGCCATCTGTTTTATTTAACTAGACAAATCGAGCATTGTTGGTGGGCGCAACGGGTCGAATTACACCTTGTTTCAGTAAACTGTTTATTACATTGGCGATTTCATTCACAATCTGCTGGGGGAAGCCGTACTGTTTCTGCGGTCAGGGATCTGGGCCTGAAATCATAACGTCTGATATTTACCCGCAATCGTGCTTGTGAGCAGCAAAGACATTGTTGTGTTTGTTGAGCACCTCCCTGATGGTCGTGTCAGTGCTAATTGCTGAAGGATTGAACCGATACTCTCCCACTGAGCAAATCCTATTTACATAATCACCTACTGATAGCTTTAGAGGGGTCGTTATTATTGTAGACATCTGTCATACACACCCATTTACGGGTAAAAAAAGAGGTTACTAGTCCTAAAATGTACTCTGCGTTTGGGAGTAGTTCGACCGGAACGACAGGGTGCCTCGTGGCGGTTCACAGGTAGACAGGTATTGGGGCTGTAATGAATCCTCCCTGCATATGCCCAGTAAATGCGCTTAGTGTGATGGTGTCCGTAATTGGAAAGGGGATTTCGATGAATAGGGCAGATGAATTTATCGTGGTCCGGGAGCTTCCTGTGTCCCAGAGAAATCGACCGACTGACCCCAAACATGCTTGTGACTACCAGCCTTCCCACACTATCCCAGTCGTATCACAGACCCACGTTGGGGATTCCAGACACCGTTCATCGAGGGTGTTATCGGCCAGATCATCTGCCCCGGCATTTACGGCATGCGTGGGTCGAGCGTTGCATTCTCGCTGTCGTTGGTGGCGATCGTGGTCGGGCCTATTGTTTCTTGGCTAGGGCTAGTGTGTTCCTGTGGTCTCTGGTATCTGTCACAAGGTGCCGGATTCTGTCTCCCTTCGCGGGCGAAGTATCCCGATTGCCCACAGTTATAAAATGACCTTGGGGGCGCGTGGGGTGGACCTGCTGCTCTGCTGTATTGTTCTCTGTGATATTGTCCCGCTGAATGCTGAACCTCCCCGGCCCTCATTTAGCCATGCGGGTTCCTGACTAGTCCGAACTAGGTGGATTGGACTGGGTTGGATTTGTTTATTGTCACATGAACCGAGGTACAGTGAAAAGTATTTTTCTGCGAGCAGCTCAACAGATCATTAGTATGTGGGAAGGGACAAGAATAAATTCAAGTACATACTAGGGCAACACAAGATCTACAATATAACTACATAAGCACTGACATTGGATGAAGTATACTGGGTGTAGTTAATGAGGTCAGTCAATAAGAGGGTCAATTAGGAGTCTGGTTCCAGTGGGGAAGTTGCTGTTTTGAGTTGTTTAAGCGTGTTCTCAGACTTCTGTATCTCCCGCCCGATGGAAGAAGTTGGAAGAAAATTAAATTAAAAATGAAAATGAAGATTGCTTATTGTCACGAGTAGGCTTCAATGAAGTTACTGAGAAAAGCCCCTAGTCGCCACATTCCGGCGCCTGTCCGGGGACGCTGGTACGTGCTGCTGGCCTGCTTCAAAAGCCAGCGATTTAGCCTGTTGAGCTAAACCAGGAAGAGTGAGACAGCGGGATTTGCCGATGGAGTCGATGGATGGGAGGCAGTTTTGTGTGATGGACGAGGCGGTATTCGGGACTGTCTGAAGTTCCTTGCGTTGCTGGGCCGATCAGTTGCCACACCAGGATGTGATGCAGCCCGATAGGATGATTTAAATGGCGCATCTGGAAACGTTGGTAAGGTTTAATATGGACATGCCGAATTTCCTTAGTTTCCTGTGGAAGTACAGACACTGTTGTGCTTTCTTGGTGATAGCGTCGACTTGAGTGGATCAGAACATATTTTAGAGATGTGCACGCCAAGGAATTTGAAACTGCTAACCATGTCTACCTCGCCCCCGTTGACGCTGACAAGTGTGTGGACAGTACTTTGCTTCCTGACGTCAATGACCGACTCTTTAGTTTTGCTGGCTTTGAGGGAGAGATTGTTGTCGTTACACCACTCCACTAGGTTATCTATCTCCCTCCTGTTTTATGACTTGTCGTTATTCGAGATCCGGCCCACTATGGTCGTATTGTCAGAAAACTTGTAGATGCAGTTGGAATCAAGTTTTGCCACGCTGTCGTGTGTGTACAGGGAGTAGATAGGGGGGCTAAGAACGCAGCCTTGAGGGGACCGGTATTGAGGACTATTGTGGAGGAGGCGTTGTTGTTCATTCTTACCGAATGTGGTCCGTTGGTCAGAACATCGAGGACCCAGTTGCAGAGTGGAGAGCCAAGTTCTAGGATTTGAAGCTTTGATATGAGCTTGGCTGGGATTATGGTGTTGAAGGCGGAGCTGTCGTCATTAACAAGGAGACTGATGTAGGAGTCCTTGTTTTCGAGATGCTCTAGGAATGAGTGTAGAGCCAGGGAAATGGCGTCAACGTGCATGGTACCTTCTCTGCCATTCTGTTATATTTGCTTCTGCAAAAAAATGTTCCGAAGCCCTAGATAGACGCATGAGTACCCATGCTTCGGTATGCGTCTGTTCTGCAGAGTGTAGTTTGTGCAAGCCTTACTACCTGCTCCTGTGCCATGCAAAACTAAAATTCGGGATCATTTAGTAGTGTGCTCTGTATTGAGGGTAGCGCGGCTTATATCCCCGAATAATGCGTTGAAATGCATCCTTGGGTGACCGTCAAATGTAGTCCGATGTTCCCCATTGCTCTGTCGACATGTGTTTAACCCTTCCACTGGATCGCCTTTATTACATCCGTTAACAACTAGTTTGGCATCCTTCATTTCGTCTAAGGTTCTCCCTCCAACATTTTGGGGTTCAGGTAGAGCTGATCGTACGCATTGGTCAAGGCTCATCACTACTAGTTTGGCCTCTTCCCTTTCATCTAGACCATACATAACCTTCAGTTGGCGCTCTTCCTCAAATAAGCTATGTGGGTCTGCACTGGGATCGAATGTGGTAATTTTATTGCATGCGTCCCCAAACTGGGTTACCGCGAGTGGGGTGGTGTAGGCAGTAGCGTGGTCTGTACTATTCCCTATTCTTCTCTCCGTATTGACCGGATTCATGGGTACCATGGCGGTGTCAATACTTGGTGGTGTTGGGGTAACCTCCCCAACCGTGCCCGCTGGTGCGGCTGGTATAGTTCTTGTTGGGATGGATGGCGGTTGCTTCCGACTTTCCGTTCTGTCCATATACATTTGCACGTTTTCCTGTCACTCTCTCCAATCAGCCATCTCTTCCTCCTCTGTCCCTGCTGTCCCGAAGGTACACATCAATCCATTTTGAACCGAAAGTAGCGCCTTTAACCTTTCTATCTCTCGCTGGCACTTGGTGTGGTCAGCGGAACTTTGCCGTTGCTCCTTCGTGGACTGGTAGAGCGCTCTGAAAGCTGCCTATAAGTCGAACATTTGTCTGTTAGCTGAGTGACCATTTATTCGGTGTCCTCTCTGACCAAGACAGCACGTTGTCGTCCTGGTCGGCCTTGTCGTACTGGGTCTGGAAGCTGTTAAGATGGATTTTACTGGATTGGTGGCACGTTTAATATCCACGATTTCCTGTTCTTGGTGGCTAACCTCTCCCGGAGTTTCTCCTCATTTTTCCCAATGGCGCCTCCTTCTCTATAACTGACCGCGGAGCACCTCCACCGCCTACTCAGTTCCTCTTAACTGAGCCAAACAGTACACTATGTCATTTGGTTTCTTAAACGTTGTCGCATTACTCTTGTAAATGGTGCACAAATCTTCGCACCAAGCTTGCCTTATCTTCCCTGGACTTGACACGGTGTGCGTATAGAAATTCTCCCATAGAGGCCATGCTTTCCCCTCTAAGTACTTCCTCTACACATCCTCCCATACGGGTTACTGCTCTGACATGTGGACTACCTTAACCTCGGTTTGCTGCTGCCGATTCATCTTCTTCAATTACAATTGCGCTGCCGTCTCTTCACTGGCTTAATTTGGAACAGGGGGAATAGGGAGTCGATCGAACAATGGGTACTGTGTATGGCTATATTCCGGTTCACAATCCCTCTGGATTTGCATGCAAATCTGTAGACTTTACCCTCTCTTTCCATGTTATTTACACATGTGGTGATGTTGTCTTTTTATCTGAACCATCAGACGCGAGTATGTTTCTTGTATTGGACAAATTACCACACAACCAGTATGTTGGTGCAATTCTAATGCATTATTGGACACAGGCTTGGAACTATGCAGAATAATCAACACGTGGCTAGTTACTAAACTACACCTAACAACTAAAATAACATTTACATAACTTGCAAGTGAGCCGCACTCTGCAGTGAAGACAAGCCCTTCACCTGGGTCCTCATGTGTATCGGCTGCAAGTCTTCAGGTTCGACTTGCCTGCGGCTCCTCCTTCAGGTAGCGATCGTGGGTCCTGGAATTGGGCTGCTTAATATGCTGTAGTTGGTCGGAGCAGACGCCGGTGCCAAAAGAGGCTTAATACTGACTGCACAGCACTTCTTATTCCTCTACCGTTCGAGAGCTCTTTTGGGCGTGCGCATTCAGGGTCCAATTGATCCAAACGAAAGGGAAAATGCTGGAAAATCTCAGCAAGTCTGGTAGCATCTGTTGGGAGAGAAAAGAACAAACGTTTCGAGTCCGATGACTCTTCGTTATTGCGTGATATCTGGGGTTGGGTGACATCTGGAATAGGGTGATATCTGGTGTTGGGGGATATCTGGGGTTAGAACATAGAAAAATACAGCACAGTACAGGCCCTTCGTCCCACGATGTTATGCCGAATCTTTGTCCTGGATTAATCACAGATTATCATAGAATTTACAGTGCAGAAGGAGGCCATTAGGCCCAGCGAGTCTGCACCGGCTCTTCGAAAGAGCACCCTACCCAAGTTCAATACCTCCACCCTATCCCCATGACCCAGGTAACCCACCCAACACTAAGGGCAATTTAGGACATTAAGGGCAATTGCTCGTGACCAATCCACCCAACCTGCACATCTTTGGACTGTGGGAGGAAACCTGAGCACCTGGAGGAAACACACGTCCACACGGCGAGTATGTGCAGGCTCCACACAGACTGTGGCAAAAGCCAAATTCGAACCTGGGACCCTGGAGCTGTGAAGCAATTATGCTATCCACAATACTACCGTGCTTCCTTCAAGAACAAATTAATCAGCACTCCATTATTGTACCATAATCCATGTACCTATCCAATAGCCGCTTGAAGGTCCCTAATATTTCCGACTCAACTACTTCCACAAATGAAAATGAAATGAAAATCGCTTATTGTCACGAGTAGGCTTCAATGAAGTTAATGTGAAAAGCCCCTAGTCGCCACATTCCGGCGCCTGTCCGGGAAGGCTGGTACGGGAATCGAACCGTGCTGCTGGCCTTCTTGGTCTGCTGTAAAAGCCAGTGATTTAGCCGCGTGAGCGAAACCAGCCCCTTGTGGCCTTACCAAGGTTATGTACAGCTGCATCATCATCTCACGGCTCTTAAATTCAGTCCCTCTGCTAATGAACGCTAGCACACCATAGGCGTTCTTCACAGCTCCATCCATTTGAGTGGTAGCTTTCAAAAATCTATGAACGTAGACCCCAGATCTCTCTGCTCCCCCACATTGCCAAGAACCCTACCGTTAACCCTCTCTTCCGCATCCACATTTTTCCTTCCAAAATGGACAACATCACACCTTTCAGGGTTAAAATCCACCAGCCACTTCTCAGCCCAGCTCTGCATCCTATCTATGTATTTTTGCAGCCCACAACAGCCCTCCTGACTATCCACAACTCCACCAATCTTCGTATGGTCTGCAAATTTACTGACCCACCCTTCAACTCCCTCATCCAAGTCATTAATGAAAATCACAAACAGCAGATGACTCAGAACTGATCCCTGCGATACGCCACTGGTAACTGGGCTCTAGGCTGAATATTTGACATCCACAACCACTCTCTGATTTCTATTGGTTAGCCAGTTTGCTATCCAACTGGCCATATTTTCGACTGCCCCATGCCTGCTTACTTTATGCATAAGCCTACCATTGGAGAACCCGATCAAATGCCTTACTAAAATCCATGTGCACTACATCCACTGCTTTACCTTCATCCACATGCTTGGTCACATCCAAAAATAATTCAAGAAGACTTGTAAGGCAAGATCTACCCCTCACAAATCTGTGCTGACTATCCGTCATCAAGCAGTGTGTTTCCAGATGCTCAGAAATCCTTCCCCTCAGTACACTTTCCATTACTTGGCATACCACCAAAGTAAGACAAACTGGTCTGTAATTCCCAGGGTTACCCCTACTCCCTTTTCTGAACGGCATTCGCCACTCTCCAATCCCCTGGTACCACCCCTGTTGACAGTGAGGACGAAAAGATCATTGCCAACGGCTCTGCAATTTAATCTCTTGCTTCCCATTGCATCCTTGGATGTACTCCATCAGGCCCGGTGGACTTCACTATCCTCAAGTTTTCCAAAATGCCCAACACATCTTCCATCTCCTCGACCTTACCAGTCTGTTTTACACTGTCATCTCCAACAATATGGCCCCTCTTACCCCTGGCAACAGAATGCCAGCATCCCCTGCGTGCCGGCGGCCGTCATGTTGTATTGCCAGGGGAAATCCGTCAACCATCTTGAGTTGCCAGAGGAGACTCCCGGCAGCCATCATGTGTTACCACGGGAGACTCCAGCAGCCATCTGGCGGAAAAGGGACAGCGGCCTCTGGCGGCGGGGGAACAGTGGCCTCTGGCGGCAGCGTGACAGCGGCCTCTGGCGGCGGGGGAACAGTGGCCTCTGGCGGCAGGTGAGTGCGGCCTCTGGCGGCAGGGGGACAGCGGCCTCTGGCGGCGGGGGAACAGTGGCCTCTGGCGGCAGGTGAGACCGGCCTCTGGCGGCAGGGGGACAGCGGCCTCTGGCGGCAGGTGAGAGCGGCCTCTGCCGGCAGGGGGACAGCGGCCCCTGGAGGCAGGTGAGAGAGGCCTCTGGCGGCAGGGTGACAGCGGCCTCTGTGTTCTGTGTCTCTGTGTCTCTGTGTCTCTGTCTGTGTCTCTGTCTGTATCTCAATCTGTGTCTGTCTGTGTTTGTGTCTCTGTCTGTGTCTCTGTCTGTGTCTCTGTCTGTGCCTGTGTCTCTGTCTCTGTCTGTGCCTGTTTCTCTGTCTGTGTCTGTGTCTATGTCTGTGTCTCTTTCTGTACCTTGTCTGTGCCTATGTCTCTGTCTGTGTCTCTGTCTGTGTCTTTGTCTGTGTCTGTGTCTGTGCCTGTGTCTATATCTGTGTCTCTGTCACTGTCTATGTCTCTGTCTGTGCCTGTGTCTGTGTCTGTGTCTGTGTCCTTCTCTGTACCTTGTCTGTGCCTATGTCTCTGTGTCTATGTCTCTCTGTGTCTCTGTCCGTGCCTCTGTCTGTGTCTCTCTCTGTCCCCGTGTCTCTGTCTTTGTCTGTGTCTCTGTCTCTGTCTGTTTCTCTGGCTGTGTCTCTGTCCATGTCACTGTCTGTGTCTCTGTCTGTGATTCTGTCTGTGTCTCTGTCTCTTTGCCTCTGTCTGGGTCTGTGTGTCTGTCATTCTCTGTGTCTCTCTGTGTGGCTCTGTCTCTGTCTGTGTCTCTGTCTCTGTCGGTGTCTGTGTCTCTGTCTGTGTCTCTGTCTCTGTCGGTGTCTGTGTCTGTGTCTGTGTCTCACTCTGTGTCTCTGTCTGTTTCTGTGTCTGTGGCTCTGCCTCTTTCTCTGTCTGCGTCTCTGTCTGTGCCTGTGCCTGTGTCTGTGTCTCTCTCTGTATCTCTGTCTCTGTCGGTGTCTGTTACTATGTATGTACCTGTGTCTGTTTCTGTTTCTCTGTCTGTGTCTGTGCCTGTGCCTGTGTCTGTGTCTGTGTCTGTCTGTGTCTGTCCCTCTGTCTCTGTCTCTGTCTGTGTCTCTGTCTTTGCCTTGTCTGTGTTTATGCCTCTGTCAGTGTCTGTCTGTGTCTCTGTCTTTGTCTGTGTCTCTGTCTGTCTGTTACCCTGGCTGTGTCACGGTCTCTGATACTGCGTCTATCTCTGTCTGTGCCTGTGTCTCTATCACTGTCGTTGTCTGTGCCTGTATCTGTTTCTGTGTCTCTGTCTCAGCCTGTCTTTGTCTGTGTCTCTGTCCGTGTCTCCGTCTGTGTCTCTGTTGTGTCTGTGTCTCTGTCTGTCTGTTTCCCTGGCTGTGTCTCGGTCTGTGATTCTGCGTCTATCCCTGTCTGTGCCTGTGTCTCTATCACTATCGCTGTCTGTGCCTGTATCGGAAATGGGGCACATACCCAGCTGACCGGCAACAGTGGTGGGGGGGGGGGGGGAGAAGCACACGCCCAACTGATCGGTAATGGGGGAGGAACACACCCAGCTGATCGAAAATGGGCAGAACCACACACCCAGCTGATCTGCAACTGAAGTAAGCACACATCCAACTGATCGGTAATGGGGGAGTCACACACCCAGCTGATCAGCAGTGCGAGGAAGCACACGCTCAGCTGATTGGTAATGGGCTGAAGCATCCAGCTGATCGGCAATGCGGTGAAGCTCACACCCAGCTGATCGGCAATGGGGTGTGGCACACACCCAGCTGATCAGCAGTGGGGGTAAGCAGACACCCAGATGATCGGCCATGGGAGTAGTTAAACTAACGCAACTGATCGGCCGCGAGGGCAGTCACACCCACCCACCGATATACCCACGTGGTAATGTAGAATGAAAAATCAGGGGGAGGCTGCCTGGGGATGGTCATTTACTCCGGCGGTGGGAGGAGAGAGATGCCGTATGGCTGGAAGTTCCACTGAGGATTTAATGAATTGAAGAATTGAACTAAAGGGAAATTTCAGCACATCCTTCAACGCCTGCCTGAACTGAGTTTGTGTCACGGCATAAATCGAAGTGTTTGTGCAGCAACTCAAGAGCTGCAGCATGAAGCCCAATTCCTGAACATACTCATCTAACCATGCAGATTCATACCCCAGATACCACATCCGTCTCCATACAGAATAAACCATGAACATTGACCATAACAGGATGAAATTGGCCGAGATAATAAACAGTAAAATGATGGATTTCCACCGACTCTCCATCTCTGTGTCTCTGGGACTCTCCCCATTACTATGAGACCGGAGTCTCCTGCGGGCCCTGCTGTTCACGACAATGTGTCTGATGGTGAGAACATTGAGCAGCAGAATCAGGACAAATGGAACACACGGGGTTAGAATGTAGTGGAGGAACTCGATTGTTGTCCAGACCCGAAAGAATGCAACATACCTTGTGACACCACAAAGCCAGGGGTAGTTCCCCAGCCAATACAGACCGGTGAACATAAAACCCCAGAAAATGTTCTTTAAACAGCTCAGCGCAGTCACTGTTCCCAGAACCACAACCGCCGTTTTCTCGCTGCTATATTTACTTTTCAGCTCAGCGCAACAAATGGCCACAAATCGATCAAAGGTGAACGTGACGGTGAACCAGACAGAACAGTCAGTGGATGCATAAAGCAGGACGGCGTGGATATTACACACGGGGATGGACCGCAGGAAATAAAACTGATGATCAAAAACAATAGGAATGTGTCTTAATATCAGGTCGAGAATAACGACAAGAAGATCCCCCACTGCCATGGCCACCAGGTAACAAGTCACACATTTGGACAGCCCACAGTTTTTTCTCCTCAGGATCACAATTGTGATGAGATTCACTGTGAGGAAGGGAAAAAACAATGAAATTATACATCACACTGGGAAAGGCATTACAAGTATGGTCGACGTGGGTATGACGATGTCAAATAAATATACATTAATACACACATTCGCACACATAGAGAGACAGTAAAAAAAAACTCTCACACACACAAATACACTAATACACACGCTGGCACACATACAGAGACACTAATATACTCACATACATACATTAACACACACAGAAACTAACACCCACACACAGATATACTAATACAAACACTCTCACACACAGAGACCAGCACACACAAAGACACAAATACACACACTGACACAGACACTAATACACCCACTCTCACACATACATAGACAGTAATACACTCACATACCGCCACGAACACACATGAACACACAGTACAGCACACATAAAAAAAACATACACACACACACAAATACACACACTCACACACATACAGAGATTATAATACACTCACACAGACACTAACATACACACTCACAGACACACGTAGACACTGATACACACTCAGACAGAAACATTAATACACAATCACACGCACACAAAAATACACTCACACACATACATTAATACACATTCACATACTCACAGATACAAATACACGCTCGCACAAACAGACACTAATACACACTGACACACAGACACTAATACACGCACGCACCCACAGTCCCTAATACACACTCTCACATACTCACTGACACAAATACACGCTCACACACAGACACTATACCAACTCACAGACGCACAGACACGAACACAAACTCACACACAAACACTGATACACACTCACAGGCACACATACACCAATACACACTCACAGGCAAACATAGACTAATACACACAGGCAAACATATAAACAAATACACACATTCAGAGACACACATATACACTAATAAACACACACACAGTTACTAATACACTCACACACACATACAGCAATACACAGACTCGCAGACACACATGCAGTAATACACACACTCACGGAAAGACAGGTACTCCAATACAAATTCTCACACACAAACACTAATACACACACAAACAGACACACAGATAGACTAATATATACACAGACACTAATACACACACTCACGCGCAGACACTAATTCACAGACTCACAGACATACAGATACACTAATACACACTCACACACACACATATACACCAATGCATAGACTCACAGACACACGCATACATTAATACACACACTCACAGGCACGCAAATACACGAATCCACACTCACAAACGTATACAATAATACACAGACTCACTGGCAAACAGACACTAATACACACAGGCACACATATACACTACTACACACAAACAGACACACATTATCACTCATACACACTCACAGACATACAGATGTTGTAATACACATACCCACAGGCAAACACAGACACTAATACACACAGTCACATGCGCACAGATAAACACATACACACACTCACACACATATACTAATAAACAGACAAAGACACACACAAACACAAATACAAACACTCACAGACACCAGAAATAGACTAATATCACTCACAGACACACACAGGCCCTAATACACACACTGACAGACACACAGATACACTAATACACACAATTACAGACCCACAGATACACTAATACAGAGACTCACGGACACACAGAGACATTAATAGACATACTCACAGACGAACACTAATACAAACACTCACACACGCAGACACTGATGCACACTCACACACACACAGGTACACTAATACACAGACACAGATACACTAATACACAGACTCAGACACATGCAGACACTAATATACACACTCACAGGCACAAAATACACTAATACGTACTCACAGACACACGCAGACCTGAATACACACATTCACGTACACACAGATATACTAATACATAGACGCAATGACACACATAGACACTAGTAGACACACACACAGGCACACAGACATTCTAATACACACACTCATAGACACACATTGAGACTAATACACACACTGACAGACACACAGATACACTAATACACGCACATACACTAATGCACTCACTTACAGACATACTCAGACACACTAGTACACTGACTCACAGACAAACAGGCACTAATACACACGGGCATGCAGTTACACTAATAAACAGACTCACAGATGCACTAATACACGCACTCACAGACACACACATGCACTAATACACACCCTCAAAGGCACGCAAATACATTAATGCACACTCACAGACGCACATACACTAATATACACACTCACAGGTACGCAGGTACCCTAATAAACACATACGCATAGGCACTAATACACAGACTCACAGAGCCAAAGATACACTGATACACAGACTCACAGACACACGGAGACACTAATGCACACACTCACAGACAAATATAGACACTAATACTCTCACAGGCACACATGTACACTAACACACACACTGACACACAGAGACACTAATACACACTCAAAGGCACACAGATAGACTAATACACACACTCACACACAGACTCTAAAACACGCTCACACACGGACACTAATACACACTCACACTCAGGCACTAAAACACTCTCGCACACAGACACTAACACACACTCAGACACGCACAGGCACGAATACTCACACACAGATACTTATACACACTCAGACAGAAACATTAATACACACTCAAACACACTAAAATACACTCACACACATACACTAATACACACTCACATACTCACAGATACAAATACACGCTCACACACAGACACTAATGCCCACTCCCAAACAAACACTAATACACAATCATGGGCACAGACGGCCACTTATACACACTCACACACATACACAAATACGCACTCACACACATACACAATGCACACTCACAGACGCACAGACACGAATACAAACTCACATACAAGCACTGACGAACACTCACAGTCGCACATACACCAATACACACTCACAGGCACACATAGTCTAATACACACACAGACACACACAGAAGCAAATACACACATTCAGAGACAGAGATATACACTAACACACACACACACACACAGTCACTAATACACACACACATAGATACACAAATACACAGACACACAGAGGCAGTAATACACACACTGACAGAAACACAGGTACACTAATACAAACTCTCACACACGGACATGGATACTCACACTCACAGATACACAGATGGTCTAATGCATACACACATACACTAATACACACACTCACGCACAGACACTAATATACACTATCACAGGCACACAGATACACTAATACAAACACATATACACTAATACACAGACTCACACACACATGCACTAATACACACACTCACAGGCACACACATACACTACTACACAATCACACAAACACAATCAGTAATACACACACTCATGGACATACATGCATAGATCCACAGACACACACAGACACTAATACACGCACTCACATGCGCACATGTAGCAAATACACACACTCTCACACACACATACTCTAATAAACACACTCGGAGACACAGAGCACACTAATACACACACACTCACGCGCAGGCACTAATAGACAGTCAAATACACACACAGACAATAATACACACACTCACAGTCACGAAGATACACTAATATACAGATTCTTACACACACATACCCTAATACACACACACAGACACACAGATACACTAATACACAGACGCACCGACACACGTAACACTAATAAACACACGCAGACAAACAGATACACTAATGCACACACTCACACACGCATATACACTAAGACAAAGAATCACATACGCAAACACTAATAAACACACTCAAAGGCACAAGGATATACTAATAGACACTAACAGACACACACAGACTTAAAATGCACACACTCACAGACAAACAGAGACACGAAGACACACACTCACAGACACAGCGACACGCAACTTCACACTCACAGACACACAGAGACACTCATGCAGACACTCACAGATTCACAGATACACAGATACACTAATACACACACATACATTAATACACACACTCAACCAGGCACGAATACACACACAAACAGACACACACAGACGCTGATACACACTCTCACACAGACACTATTACACACAGTCACAGTCACACATATACACTAACACACACATACACTAATACACACATTCACCCAGGCACAAATACACACACAAACAGACACACATAGACACTAATATACACATTCGCAGACACACACAGATAAACTAATCCACAATCTCACAGACACACAGATGCACTAATACACACAGACACACACATACACTTATACACGCACTCACTGACACACAGATGCACCAGTACAAAGACTCAAAGACACACACAGACACTAATACACATACTCACAGGCACACAGATAAAATAATACACACAGAGACACACAGAGACAATAATACACACACTCACATACAGACACTAATACACATTCTCACATACACACAGAGACACCAATACACACAGTCATAGACAGTGACGCTAATACACACACTCAGACACATATAGATACACTAATACACACTCACAGATACACACATCTGCACTAATACACACTCACAGAGACACTGATACACCAATACACACACACAGACACAAATACAAACACTCACAGACACACACAGGCTCTAAAACACACACTCACAGACACACTGATACATTAATATACACACTCACACAAATAGACGCACTCACTGACACAGATATATACTAATACACACACCTCCGACACCCAAATACACTATTACACACACACACACACAGACACAGACGCTAATACACACACTTACACACAGACACTAACCCACACACTCACAGGGCCACAGAGGCAGTAATACACACGCTCACAGACACACGGATACACGAATAAACACAGATAAACACATACAATAATACACAGACTCACATACACACACATACTCTCATACACGCTCACTGACACTAATGCACAACCTCACAGACACACATATACACCAATACACACACTCAAACACAGACACGAATACAAACTCACTCACAGACATTGATAGACACTCGCAGACACATATACACTAATGCACGCTCACAGGAACACATACACTAATACACAAAGACACACACAGAAACAAATAAACATTCAGAGACACACATAGACACTAATACTCACTCACACACAGTCACTATTACACACACACAGACACGAATACACACACTAAAAGGCACGCACGTATACTAATCCACACACACTCAGGCACTAATACACACACTCACATGGCCACAGGTGCACAGGCTCACAGACAGTCACTAATACACAAACTCATAGACACACAGATATACTAACACACACAGGCACTAATACGTTCGCACAGACACAAATAGACACTAACACACACTCACAGGCACTCAGATACACTAATACATACACTGACGTACAGTGACAAATACACATACACACAGACTCTAATACACGCTCACACACAGTCAATAATACACACTCACACACAGACACTAATGCACACTCACACAGAGGCACTAAAACAAACTCACGCACATCCACTAATACACACACAGACACTAATACTCACACACAGATACTAATACACACTCAGACAAAAACATTAATACACATTCACACACACACACACACTAAAATACAATCACACACATATTCTAATGCTGACTCCCACACAGACACCAATACACCCGCACAGGCACAGATAGTCACTAATACACATTCATACACACGCACACACACACCGTCCCTAACACACACTCACACACAGACCCGAATACACACTCACACACAGACATTATACACACTCACAGACGCACAGACACGAATACAAACTCACACAAATAAACTGATACCCACTCACAGTCACACATACACTAATGCACACTCACAGGCACATACAGACTAATACACGCATAGACACATATAGAAAAAAATGCATTCAGAGACACACATATGAACTAATAAACACACCCACACACACAGTCACTGACACCCACACATAGATACACCAATACACAGACTCACAGACATACAGTAATACACACACTCACAAAAACACAGGTACGCAATAAAACTCTCACACATAGACAATAATGCACACGCCCACGCACAGACACTAATACACAGACTCATAGGCACACAGATACACTGTTACACACCCACACACACATATACACTAATACACAGACTCACACACACAGATAGACTAATACATACACACATACGCTAATACACGCACTCGCGCACAGACACTGCCACACACTCATGGACACACAGATACACTAATACACACTCACGCACACATATGAACGAATACAAACTCACAAACGTACACAATAGCACAGAGTCTCACAGACACACAGACACTAATACACACACTCAGAGGCACACAGATACATTAATACACAGACCCACAGACACACATAGACACTAATACACAAACTCACATGCGCACAGATAACCAAATACACACAGTCACACACAGACACTAATAAACAGACTCAGACACAGACAGTCCCTAATATATACACTCAGACACATACACTAATATACACAGTCACAAGCACAAAGTTCCACTAATACACAATCACAGACGCACACAGAGCCTAATACACACTCACAGACACTCAGAAACAATAATACACACACTCACACAGAGATAACTAATGCGCACACACAGACACACAGAGGAACTAATCCACACACTCACAGACTACCAGACACACTAATGCACACACTCCGACACACAGAGACAGTCAGAAACACACAGACACACATATCCACTAATACACACACATACACTAATACACACACTCACAGACACGCAGTCACTAATAAACACACACACAGGCACTAATACACACAGGCCCACAGATACACTAATACACAGACTCACAGACACACACAGGTACACTAATAGACAAACTCACAGACACACAGATATACGAATACACACAGTCACCCACAGACACTAATACACACTCACAGGCATACAGATACACCAATACACACACTGACACACAGTTACTAATAAACACTCACACACAGACTCTGATACACGATCACACACAGACACTAATACACACTCACGCACATACACTAATTCACACTCACACGCAGACACTAAAACACAATCACACACAGATAGTAATACACATTCAGACAGAAACATTAATACACAATCACACACACTAAAATACACTCACAGACATACACTAATACATACTCACATACTCACAGACACAAATACACGCTCACACACGAACACAAATACACTCACTCACACACGGACACCAATACACACACACACAGACACTATACACACTCGGAGACGCACAGACACGAATAGAAACTCACACACAGACACCGATACACACACACAGACACGCATACACTAACATACTCACAGGGACACATAGACTAATACACACACGGACACACAGAAACAAATACACACATTCAGAGACACAGATATACACTGATACACACATTAACACACAGTCACCGATACACACTCACACACACAGATACACCAATACACAGACTCACAGCACACACAGACAGTGATACACACACTCACAGAAACACAGGTACACTAATACAAACTCTCTCACACACACTAATACACACACTAACAGGCACAAATATATACTAATACACACCAACAGACACACACATACACTAATACACACACTCACAGACATACAGACGCTAATACTTAGACGCACAGACACGCACAGAGACTAACAGACACACTCACATGCACACAGATACAGTAATACACACACACAGACACACAGGGTCACTAATACACACACTCACAGACACACAGACACACTAAGCCACACACTCACAGACACACAGAGGCACTCATAGACACACTCAAAGACACACGCATACACTAATACACACACAGACACTAATACACATACTCACCCAGGCATTAATACAAACACTAACAGACACACACAGACACTAATACACACACTCACACAGACACTAATATACACTCACAGGCACCACAGATACACAAATATACACTCTCACAGTCACACACAGATAAACTAATGCACAATCTCGCAGTCACACAGATACACTAATACACACAGACCTACACATAAACTTATACTGGCACTCACAGACAGACAGCTACACCAATACAAAGTCACAAAAACACACACAGACACTAATACACATACTCACAGGCACACTGATACACTAATACACAGTCAAAGACACATACAGACACAAGTATACACACTCACATGCACACAGGTACACTAATACACACTAACAGACACACAGAGACAATTATAACACACGCACACACAGACACTAATACACACTCTAACAGACACGCATAGACAGTAATGCAAACATTTACAGACACGCAGAGACACCAATACACACAGTCATAGACAGACAGTGACACTAAGACACACACTCAGACACACATAGCTACACTAATACACACTCACAGAAACACTAATACACACACACACAATCACTAATACACACACTCACAGACACACACAGACACTAATACACATACTCACAGACACAAAGATACACTAATACGCACAGACACACACAGAAACTAATACACACAAACACATACACACAGAGACACTAATGCACAGCTCATAGGCACACAGATACACTAATATACACAGACACTAATACGCACTCGCACACACACAGGCTCTAATACACACACTCACAGACGCACAGATACATTAATACACAATCGCACACAAATTCACACACTCGCAGACACATATGCACTAATACACACACTCCCAGACGCCAAGAGAGACTTATACACACAGAGAGACGCTATTACACACACTTACACACAGACATTAATCCACACAAGTACACAGATACACTTATAAACGCTGAGAAACACATCCAATAATACACACGGATACAAAGATACACTGATACACACACTCACTCACAGCCGCTAATACGCAGTCACAGACACAGATATACACGAATACACATACTCACAAAAATTAACTAATACACACTCACGGACACACAGATACACTACTACACACACACCCATACACAGTCTCTAATACACACTCACAGACACACAGATACACTAATACCCCTCACAGACACACACATACTTTAATACACTCACTTACAGGCACACATACACACGAATACACACTCACAGGCACACAGATACACTAATACACACACTAACAGTCACTAATGCACACACTCACAGGCACACCGATAGACTAATAAACAGACGCACACACAACACTAATACACCCTCTCTCAGGGCCAGAGGTACACTAATACACAACCTTACAGACAAATGCAGACATTGATACACATTCTCCCAGACTCGCAGATGCACTAATACACACTGGCACACAAAGTCACTGATACACGTTCACACACACAAATACACCAGTACAAAGATTCACAGCACACGGACACCAATACACATACTCACAGGCACACCGATACACTAATACACAGGCACAGACACATACAGACACTAATACACTCTCACAGGCATATGGGTACACAAATAAACACTCACGCAGACACTAATACACAAACTCACAGGAACAAAGATACACTAAAACACACGCACAGACACGAATTATACACACTCACAGGCACACAGATACACTAACACACGCATTCACAAACACCCACAACTACACTAATGCACATACACAGACACGAATACACACACTCACAGACAAACAAATATACTAATACACACACTGCCGTAAGGCAGCGCTGCTATCTACTGAACGACAGTAAAGGCAATAGATGAAAGTTTTCAGGTTTACCATTACAAACGAAATCCTTAACTTTGTAATTTATATCAATTGAATTGAAATTCCACCATTTTACAATGCAACACCTGTCCCGAGAATATTGGATGGATTTCCTGAACAGAATATCGCGTATCAGTGAAACATCGCCTCAGGAATTCGCCTTGGCAATCTTCTTGAAGTCAGTAAATACACTTCTAACCTTTTTGTGGAAAAAGAGAAGTACAACATTGCGCTCCTCGTCTGTTAGCTCCCGTTGTTTTGCTTAAAGAAAATGTGTGAGGTCGGCACGGTTGCACAGCGGTACGCTCTGCTGCCTTACGGCGCCGAGGAACCAGTTTCGATCCTGGTCCTTGGTCACTGTCTGTATGGAGTTTGCACATTTCCCCCGTGTCTCAGTGGGTTTCACCCCCACAACCCAAAGTTCAGGTGCAGGTTCAGTAGGTTAGCCACGCTAACTTGCCACTTAATTGAGAAACATATAATTGGGGCACTAAATTTAAAGATACAAAAATATGGCTAATGTGAGGACTGATATTTTTCTTTTAAAGTGCCCGAGCAGTTCCAAATTATAACAAAACATACCCCCACACCCCATTCTGACTCTAATTGATTCACTGGATCTCTTTGATTAGAGAATTAATGCCGATTGTGAATGACGATTCTCACTCCTGCCATCATCGATGCCTTATCCATGACTTACGAGAGCTAATTTCAATATCAATCCTCAAACCGCGATTGGGAGCACGACATAGAAAGTAATATGTCCAAATCTGATGACAACCTTATCGCATTTACGCTGTGAACTTGCTGCAAAGAGGTACAAACTGGTGAAACCCATGGGCAACATGTTGAAAAGTGGCGAACATGGTGGAGAGGTTATTGATTTTATTCGGTAGGCAGAGGGAGTATTTGTTTTGTGTATATCTGGGACATTTGATATTAAGCAGGACTTGAGGCTGCTTTTCCAAGGTGCAGGTAAAGCTGCCAGCGAACAATTCTGAAGGTAAATGGCTCGTTAGAATCTACTGGTGGGCACTCCAACACAATACTAGGAGGGGACAGTGGATATCCGGAGACTTGGGGGTTCAGTTGCATTTGTCCATAACATTACAGGAACAAATGCAAACTATAATTAAATAGGCTAATGGGATGTTAGATTGCATATCTGAAGGAGGAAAATAAAATCACAGGAGTTATATTGCAGCTGTACAACCCAAGCGTTAAACTTCACTTGGAGTAGTCGGACCAGTTCTGTGCTCCGCATCTCAAGAAGAATGTTTTGGCGTTCGAGGATGTGTGATGGAGATTTACAAAAAACAGTGACTGGATTCCAAAGAACAAAGAAAAGTACAGCACAGGTACAGGCCCTTCGGTCCTCCAAGCCTGCGCCGACCATGCTGACCTTCGAAACTAAACTACCCTGCACTTCCGGAGTCCGTATACCTCTATTCCCATCCTATTCATGTATTTCTCAAGATGCCCCTGAACCGGCACTCTCGTCCCTGATTCCTCCACCTCCTTCGGCAGCGACTTCCAGGCACCCACTACCCTCTGTGTAAAATAATTGCCTCGTCCGTCTGCTGGAAACCTTATCCCTCGCACCTTAAACATCTGCCCCTCGTAATTCACCACTCTTCCGTAGAAAGCAGCCTCTGAATATCCCGCTCTGCCTATGCCACGTATCATCTTGCAAACCTTTAGCAGGACGCCACTCAACCTCTTTAGTTCTAATGAGAGGAAACCAAGATTATTCAACGTTTTCTCACAGCTAATGCCCTCCATACCAGGAAAAAGTCTGGTATAACTCTTCTACACCTTAGCTAAAAACTACACATCCTTCTGGTAGTTTGGCGTCCAGAATTGAACACGGTACTCCAAATGTGGCCAAACTAAGGTTCTGTACACCTGCACCACGATTTGCCAATTTTCATGGTCAATGCCCCGGCCAATAAAAGCAAGCATGCCGTATGCCCCCTTGACTAACTTCTCCTCCTGTGTTCACCCTTTCAGTGACCTGTGAACCTGTACACCAAGGTATCTCTGAATGTCAATAATCATGAGCGTTCTACCACTCACTGTATATTCCCTACCTGTATTAGGCATTCCAAATACGTTACCTCACATTTTTCCGGAATAATCTCCATCTGACATCTCGCCGCCCAAGTCTACAAACGATCAAAATCCTGCTGTATCCATTCACAGCCCTCATCACTATCCGCAATTCCACCAACCATTGTGTCGTCCGCGAACTTACTAATCAGACCATTTACATATTCCTCCAAATCATATATACATACTAGGAACAGCAACGGTCCAAACACTGATTCTTGCGGAACACCACTAGTGACAGCCCTCCAATCAGAAAAGCACACTTCCGTTCTACTCTCTGCCTTCTATGACCTTACCAGTTCTGTATCCACCTTGCCAGCTCACCTCTGATCCCGTGTTAAATCACCTTTTGTAGCAGTCTGCCGTGAGGGACCTTGTCAAATGCCTTACTGAAGTCCATATTGACAACATCCACTGCCCTACCTGCATCAACGATCTAGTGAGACAGGACTTCTCCTTCAACAACCGTGCTGTCCCTCGCTAATACTTCCATTTGCTTGCAAATGGGAGTATATCCTGTCTCGAAGAATTATCTCCAGTAATTTCTCGACCACTGACGTAAAGCTCACTGACATGCAGTTCCATTGACTTTCCTTGCTCCCCTGCTTCAATGAACGAACAACATTCCAGCCCTCTGGAACATCACTTGAAGACAGCGAGGATCCAAATATTTCATTCAAGGCCTCAGCAATTTCTCCTTAAGCCTCATTCAGTATTCTGGGGAAGATCCCGTCAGGCCCTGGGGACTGGTCCACCTTAATACTTTTCAATAGGCCCAACACCTCGTCTTTTTGGATCTCAATCTGATCCAGGCTATCTACACACTCTTCTCGAGATCGAACATCCACCAATTACTTCTGTTTGGTCAATACAGATGCAAAGTATTCATTTAGTACATCGCATATTTCCACTGGCTCCACACATAGATTACCTCCCCTGTCCTTCAGTGGGCCAACCCTTTTCCCTGGCTACCCCCTTGTTTTTTTTTGTACGTGTAAAAAACCTTGGGATTTTCCTTCACACTATTTGCCAATTACTGTTCGTAACCTCTTTCGCCCATCCCCCTCCCCCCTCCCACGACACCTACGTAAGTTCGTTCCGACTTTCCATACATTCCACACAGGCGTCGTCTGTTGCCAGCTTTCTCGCCCTGACAAATGTCTCATCTTTATTTTTGACAACGCCTACAATATCTTTCGTTATCCAAGGATCCGGAAATTTGCGTTATATATCCTTCTTCCTCACTGCAACATGCCGGCCCTGAATTCCATTCAACTGGCATTTGAAAGCCTCCCACATGTCAGGTGTTGATTTACCCTCAAACATCTGCCCCCAATCTATGTTTTTCAGTTCCCTCCTAATATTGTTCTGATTAGCTATCCCCTAATTTAGCATATTCAATACAAGGCCACAATTACCCTTGTTCACCAGAACTTAAAAGCTTGCTGAATTGTGGTCACTGTTCCCGATGATCGCCTCTCCTGAAATTCTACCACCTGGCCATTCTCATCTGTAGAACTCTTTGCCGCAGAATTTTATGGAGGCTAATTCACTGAGTGTCTTTCAGACAGAGATAGATAAGTTCTTAATGAATACGTGGTTATGGGGAGAAGGGAGGAGAAATGAGATGACAAAATATTGGCCATGATTGAATGGCCGAGTTGACTCCATGGGCCAAGTGGCCAAATTCTGCTCCTATTTCTTATGGTCTTATTCCCCACTAACAAGTCTAGTATAGCCCCTTACCTAGTTGGACCATTTACATACAGTACATAGAATATACAGTGCACAAGGAGGCCATGCGTCCATCGAACCTGCACCGAACCACTTGAACCCTCACTTCCTCCTAAACCCGTAACACAGTAACCCTCCTAACCGTTTTGGACACGGAGGGCAGTTTAGATTGGCCGACCCACCTTACCTGCACGTCTTTGGACTCTGGGAGGAAACCGGAGCAGCCGGAGGAAACCCACGCAGACACGGTTAGAACGTGCAGTCTCCACACAGACAGTGTCCCAGCAGGGAATCGAACCTGGGACGCTGCCTCTGTGAAGCCACAGTTCTAGCCACGTGCTACCGTGCTGCCTTTGTTTTAAGAAGCCCTCCTGGATGCCCCCTTCAAACTCTGCCCGGTCATAGCCCCCATAACTAAGTGAGTCCCAGTTAATATTTGGGACGTTAAAGTCTCCCATCACACCAACCATGCTGCTTTCACTCCTTTCCAAAATCTATATACCTATCTGCTGCACTATGTCCAGCTTGCTGTTGGGAGGCCTGTAATAAACCCTGTACATTGTGACTGCACCTTTCTTATTCCTGATAATTACCAATAACCCCTCGCTGCCCTCTGAGGTGTTCTCCCGCAGGACAGCTATGATATTCTCCCTAACCATTTTCGCAACTCCGCCACCAATTTTACATCCCCTTCTAAACCGCCTGAAACATCTAAATCCTGGAACGTTTAGTTTCCAATCCTGTCCTTCCCTCAACCAGGTCTCTGTAATGGCAACTACATCATAGTTCCAAGCCCTAATCCAAGCTCGTAGTTCACCTGCCTTACCTGATATAATTGTTGCATTAAAACATATGCACTTCGGCCCCGCTGTTTTCAGCAATATCTCCCTGTCTGGTCTCTCCATAAGCCATAGTAGCCCTATTTGAAATGGAAATGAATGAAAATCGCGTATTGTCATAAGTAAGCTTCAAATGAAGTTACTGTGAAAAGCCCCTAGTCGCCACATTACGGCCCCTTTTTCGGGCATGCTGGTACGGGAATTGAACCGTCTTGCTGACCTGTTTTGCTCTGCTTCAAAAGACAGCTGTTTCGCCCTGTTCTAAACCAGCCCCTCGTTCTGTTTCCGAATTCTCCCTCAATTCCGACCTATTGCTCCGGTATCAATCCGACTGTGCTCCCTGAACCTATCTGGACAGAGACAAGCGAGCTGGAGGGCAACAACTGGCCTGAAATGAAATGACTCGGGAGACTATTAATCGAGATCCAGGTCCTGGACGATTCGCTAAGCTAAATTAATTCTGGAGTGGCTTAGAAGAACTTTTGGGCCAGGCCTACTGAAACAAATAAATAAGTGCTAAAACAATATCAGAACTTGACATCACAGGAATGTTGTGAGTTGATTGTTGACTCCAATTGCTTCTTCGAGTCTGAAGCTGTTCAATTGACAGATTTAAAAAGCTTATTTAAATTTTTAGACGGGTAACAAGTAACAGACTAATAGCGAATGAAGATTTGGTACAATAGGAAATGTCGGTGGTGCGATTCATAGAATTTATCAGACTGATTCCTACGATACGCGGATTGCCGAGTGAGGAGAAATTGAATTGGTTAGGATTGAATTAGCTTGAGTTCAGAAGGCAAAGTGCGGATTTCATCGAAACCTGTAAAATATCTATCAGGACGAGACAGGGTAGATGCATGAAGCATCTTCCTCATGGCGGCTGTGTCCAGAACCAGGGATCACAGACTGAAGGTACAGGGTAGGCCATTTAAGACAGATGTAAGTCTGACTTTCATCACCCAGAAAGTGGTCGAACTGTGGAATTTGCTACCACAAAACGTAGTTGAATCCAAAACATTCTATGTTTTCAAAAACATGGAGTAAGGTATAGTTCTGAGAGCGAATGTGATCAACGATATAGTGGGGGCGGGTATCGGCATTAGGCTTTTGAGTGGGGCGTTCAGCCATGATCATAATGAACGGTAAGGCCGCCGGTTAAACGGCCGAGTAACATCTTCGTACTTCCATTTCCTCTGTCCATTTGTCAAGTTTATGACGATTCGTAAGATTTATTATTGTTGGTTGGGTTATATGCATTGGAAATGTTTTTCGGCAGCAGTCCAGATACCGAGTGTAATTATCTGGGGACATATGTTTGAATTGAGTCAGGGCAGACGGTGGAATTTGAAATCAATTAGAAATCTAAAATGAATGCGGCACGGAGACTCTGTACTCAGCAATACTGCTTCACTGCTCAATGGTCCCGGGTTGAATTCCGGCCTTGGGTGACTGGCTGTGTGGAGCTTACATTTTCTGAGATTGGCTACGTAGGTTTCATCCGGGTGCTCCCATTTTTTACAGTCCAAAGATGCGCACCCTTAGTGTCAAAAAGGTAGTTGGGGTTACTGGGTTATGGGGACAGGGTGGAGGTGTGCGATTAAGCAGGGTGCTCTTTCCATAGGCCGGCACAGACTGGATGGACCAAATGGTCTCCTTTTTCACTGCAAATTATGTAATTCTCTGAAAATTCTAATGATGACGATGAAGCAAATGTCAAATATCAAATGCCCACCAGGTTCACTAATGTCGTTGAGGGAAGGAATTCTGTCAACATCACCTGTCTCGACTACATGTGACTCCAGACCTAGAAAAATGTGGGTGACTTTTACATTCTCTGAAGATGTGCAATAAATGTTGGCCAGCCAATAATACGCACATCTCATAAATGAACAGTGTCATGTGAGACCACATTTAAGAAATGGGTGTTCATGAAATGTATCTTTATGAGATGGGTGTCAGTGGTGTCAGAGTATGGGTAGAGAGCGAGGAGAGCGGCGGGGAGATAGGATAAAAGAGCGCGAGGAGAGCGGCGGAGACTCAGTGAAAAAGCGCGAGGAGAGCGGCGGGGACACAGTGAGAGCGAGGAGAGCGGCGGGGACATCGTGAGAGAGGGGTGAGCGGCGGGGGCATAGTGAGAGCGGGGAGAGCGGCGTGTTTCAGCAGCAGGAGAAGAGGGAGTCTGTCCAGGGGACTGCCGGGAAGGTGAGTGACTGATTGTTTAATTTCAAAACTTAATTCGTCTTTAGGCGGAGCGCACATGGGACTGCTTGGTAAGTGAGGTACATATGTGTATGGTTGCTTTCCCGGAAACACTACTGAGGTAGTGTCTCCCAACCATCCTCCTCCTCTAACCAAAATCAAAGTGATGTCCGTCGGATTGCTAAACTAACAAGTTTTTTGTTGTTGTTTTCTTTTGGTTTTTCATTAGTTGGGAAGTCAGTTCAGTGCAAATGGAGGCTAGGGCAGTTGAATGTTCATCCTGCAGAATATGGGAGGTAAGGGTCACCTCGAGTGTCCCTGCTGACTACATCTGAAAAAAATGAAAATCGCTTATTGTCACGAGTAGGCTTCAATGAAGTTACTGTGAAAATCCCCTAGTCGCCACATTCCGGCGCCTGTCCGGGGAGGCTGGTACGGGAATCGAACCGTGCTGCTGGCCTGCATGGTATGCTTTAAAAGTCAGCGATTTAGCCGTGTGAGCTAAACCAGCCCCAGCACCTCTGCGGTGCACCCAACTCCTCGAGAACCGCGTTAGGGAACTAGAGCTGGAGATGGATGAACATTCAGGAGGCAGAGAGGGTAATTGAGAGGAGTTATAGGGAGGTAGTCACACCTCAGGTAGAAGAAGAAGGTAGATGAGTTTTCGTCAGGGGAAGGAAAGGGAACCGGCAGGCAGTGCAGGAATCCCTTGTTGTCGTTCCCCTCAATAACAAGTATAGCGTTTTGGATACTGTTGTCGGGGGGGGGGACACCAGGTGTAAGCAATGGGGTACAGGTTTCTGGCACATAGTCTGTTCCTGTCAGAAGGGAAGGGAGAAGAGGAACAGAGCACTTGTCACTGGGGACTCCATAGTTAGAGGAACAGACAGGAGGTTCTGTGGGAACGAAAGAGACTCACGGCTGGTAAGTTGCCTCCCAGGTTCCAGGGTTCGTGATGTCTCTGATCGTTTTTTTTGGGATCCTTAAGGGGGAAGGGGAGCAGCCCCAAGTCGTGGTCCACATAGGTACCAACGACATAAGTAGGAAGAGAGCTGGGGATTTGAGACAGACATTCAAGGAGCTTGGGTGGAGACTGAGAGCTAGAACAAACAGAGTTGTTATCTCTGGGTTGTTACCCGTGCCACGTGCTAGCGAAGTGAAAAATAAGGAGAGAGACGAGCGTAACTTCTGGCTACAGGGATGGTGCAGGAGGGAGTGTTTTGGTTTCCTGGATAATTGGGGCTCATTCTGGGGTAGGTGGGACTCTACAAACAGGATGGTCTTCACCTAATCCTGAGGGGTACCAATATCCTGGGATTTTCTAGTGCTCTTCGGGGGGGGGGGGTTAAACTAATTCAGCAGGTGGATCGGAACCTAAATTGTAGTCCAGTGTACAGGATGTTAGAGCAGTGAGGTCATGGATAGGGTTAAAAGTTCAAAAGAGGGCACCGTCAAGCAAGACGCTGTTTTGAAGTGTGTCTACTTCAACGCCAGGAGCATCCGTAATAAGGTGGGTGAGCTTGCAGCATGGGTTGGTACCTGGGATCTCGATGTTGTGGCGATATCGGAGACATGGGTAGAGCAGGGACAGGAATGGTTTTAACAGGTTCCAGGATTTAGATGTTTTTTCTTAAGAACAGAGAAGATGGTAAAGCGGGGGAGGAGGGGGGGGCATTGTTAATCAAGGAAAGTATTACGGCGGCAGAAAGGACGTTTCAGGACTCGTCTACTGAGGTAATATGGGCCGAGGTTAGGAACAGGAGAGGAGAAGTCACCCTGTTGGGAGTTGTCTATAGACCTCCGAATAGTTCCAGAGATGTAGAGGAAAGATGATTGTCGACAGGAGCGAGAGTAACAGGCTAGTTGTTATGGGGGACTTTAACGTTCCAAATATTGACTAGAAATACTATAGTTCGAGTACTATAGATGGGTCAGTTTTTGTGAAGTGTATGCAGGAGGGTTTTCTGACACAGTATGTAGACAGGCCAACAAGGGGCGATGCCACGTTGGAATTGGTACTGGGTAATGAAGCCGGCCAGGTGTTAGATGTAGATGTAGGAGTGCACTTTGGTAACAGTGATCGCAATTCGGTTATGTTTACTTTAGCGATGGGCAGGCATGGGTATATACCAGAAGGCAAGAATTATAGCTGGGGGAAACGTAATTATGATGCTATTCGGCAAGATTTAGGATGTATAGGATGGGGAAGGAAACTTCAGGGGATGGGTACAATCGAAATGTGGACCTTATTCATGGAACAGCTACTGCGTGTCCTTGATAAGTATGTACCTGTGAGGCAGGGAGGAAGTGGTCGAGCAAGGGAACGTGGTTTACTAAGGAAGTTGAAGCACTTGTCAAGAGGAAGAAGAAGGCTTTTGGAAAAACGGACGGAACTGAAAGATTTATTGACATCATATGGGAAGTTTGTAGAGATACATTAGGAAGTATTGAAATGGTGATACGTGATGTAGGTGTGGGAAAGGCTGTTCCAATCAAACAAGATCCATACAGACTTAACCCTTTAAAATTGGCACAGGTTAACAAAGAGTTAAAGAGAATGCTTAATAATGGCATAATTGAAGTTGATTGACGTCAATGGAGTTCTCCTGAAGTGATGGTACCAAAACCAGACGGTACCCAACGGTTGTGTGTGGACTGTAGGAAGGTTAATGCAGTTACAGGAACAGACTCTTATCTTATCCTATGAAGCTTTGGAGGAATATCGGGAAAGTAGGACGAATCTCAAACGTGCAATAAAAAGGGCTAAAAGGGGTCATGAAATATCTTTGGCTAACAGGGTTAAGGAAAATCCCAAATCCTTTTTTTTGTATGTAAGGAGCAAAATGGTAATACGCGAAAGGATTGGCCCACTCAAAGACAAGAGAGGGAATTTATACGTGGACTGAGAGGAAATGGATGAGCTTCTTAATGAGTGCTTTGCATCGGTATTCACAAAGGAGAGGGACAAGACGGAAGTTGAGGCTAGGGATGGATGTTTAAATACTCTAGGTCACGTTGTCATACGGAATAGGGAAGTTTTGGGTATTCTAAAAGACATTAAGGTGGAGAGGTCCCCAGGAGCGGATGGGATCTATCCCAGGTTACTGAGGGACGCGCGAGGGTCGAAATTGCTGGGGCCTTAACATATATTTTTGCAGCATCCTTGAGCACGGGTGAGGTCCCAGAGGACTGGAGAATTGCTAATGTTGTCCCTTTGTTTAAGAAGGGTAGCAGGGAAAATCCAGGGAATTACAGACCTGTGATCTTAATGTCAGTGGTAGGCAAACTTGGAGAAGATACTGAGGGATAGGATCTATTCACATCTGGAAGAAAATAGACTTATCAGTGATAGGCAGCATGGTTTTGTGCAGGGAAGGTCATGTCTTACAAACCTAATAGAATTGTTTGAGAAAGTGACAAAGTGAATTGACGAGGGAAGGGCTGTAGATGTCATAGACATGGACTTTAGTACGGCGTTTGGTAATGTTTCCCATGGCAGGTTGATGGCAAAAGTGAAGTCGTATGGGGTTCAGGGTGTACTAGCTAGATGGATAAATAACTGGCTGGGCAACTGGAGACAGAGAGTAGTGGTGGAAGGGAGTGTCTCAAAATGGAGAAGGGTGACTAGTGGTGTTCCACAGGGATTCTTGCCCGGACCACTGTTGATTGTGATCTACGTAAATGACCTGGAGTAAGGTACAGGTGGTCTGATTGGCAAGTTTGCAGATGATACTAAGATTGGTGGAGTTGCAGATAGCGAGGAGGACTGTCAGAGAATACAACAAAATATAGATAGATTGGAGAGTTGGGGAGAGAAATGGCAGATGGATTTCAATCCAGGCAAATGTGAGGTGATGCATTTTGGAAGATCAAATTCAAGAGCGGGCTAGATGGTCAATGGAAGGATCCTGGCGAAAATTGATGTACAGAGAGATCTGGGAGTTCGGGTCCATTGTACCTTGAAGCTGGCAACGTCGGTTGATAGAGTGGTCAAGAAGGCATACAGCATGCTTGCCTTCATCGGTGGGGTATTGAGTACAAGAGTAGGCAGGTCATGTTAAAGTTGTATAGGACTTTGGTTCGGCCTCATTTGGAATACAGCGTGCATTTCTGGTCGCCACATTACCAGAAGGTTGTGGATGTTTTGGAGAGGGTGCAGAGGAGGTTCACCAGGATGTTGCCTGATATGGAGGGTGCTAGCTATGAAGAAAGGTTGAGTAGACTAGGATTATTTTCGTTTGGAAGACGGAGGTTGAGGGGAGACCTGATTGAGGTATACAAAATTATGAGAGGTATGGACAGGGTGGATAGCAACAAGCGTTTTACAAGAGTGGGGATGTCAGTTACAAGGGGTCAGGATTTCAAGGTGAGAGGAGGAAAGTTTAAGGGAGATGTGCGTGGAAAGCTTTTACACAGAGGGTGGTGGGTGCCTGGAACGCTTTACTAGCGGAGGCGGTTGAGGCGGGCACGATAGCATCATTTAAGAGGCATCTAGTCAGGTATATGAACGGGCGACAACAGAGGGAAGGAGACATTGGAAAATAGGAGACAGGTTTAGATAAAGGATCTGGATGGGCGCAGGCTGGGAGGGCCGAAGGGCCTGTTCCTGTGCTGTAATTTCTTTGTTCTTTGTTCCAGCCCACGTTTGGAGGATTACATTGTGAAAATGGGACAATCAGTTTTTATTTCCAAACTGGATTTACTTAAAGGTTACTGGCAGGTACCTTTATCCGAAAGTGCGAATGATATTTCAGCTGATGTGACCCCAGGCAATGACATAAGAATTCAACGTTTGCCATTTGGCATGAAAGCAGCATAGTCACATTTCAACGGTGATCTAACAAAGTTGATTCAGGATTACCCAACTGTACGGTATCCATCGACGACATGGTAATTTTTAGCAAGACTTCGAAAAAACATTAAAAATATATGATGGAGTTTTTCGATCGACTTCAGGATGCGGGTTTGGTGTTGAACCCAGCAAAAAGTGAATTTGAAAAAGCCCAAGTCACTTTCCTTGAGGAGTTTCCGATACACTCAAGACGACGGGATAAAATGCGATTTCTTGGCACGAGTGAATTTGATCGAATATTTTTGCAAACGTTTTGTCGCGTGGTTTCTGCACTGATGAACTTGCTGAAGAAACGTCGAAAATGTTTGTGAACAGCGCACTTTCAGCAGGCATTTGTTTGCCTGAAAGCTATGATAACCAATGCTTGTGCGTTGCAGAATTGCAAGGGACCCTGTGATCAGATTGATCTAAAGTATCTGACTTTACAGAGAAATCCCGAGGAGCATGGAAATGAACGGATTGTGCAGCAACTTTCTTGTTCAAACAGAATGTCACTCTAGAAGGATTTCAGTTCATAGAATTTACAGTGCAGAAGGAGGCTATTCGGCCCATCGAGTCTGCACCGGTTCCTAGAAAGAGCACCCTGCCCAAGGTTAACACCTCCACCCTATCCCCATAACCCAGTAACCCCACCGAACACTAAGAGACACTAAGGGCAATTTATCATGGCCAATCCACCAAACCTGCACATCTTTTGACTGTGGGAGGAAACCGGAGCACGCGGTGGAAACCCACGCCCACACGCGGAGGATGTGCAGACTCCGCACAGAGAGTGACCCAACCCGGAATCGAACCAGGGACCCTGAAACTGTGAAGCGATTGTACTATCCTCAATGCTACCGTGCCATTGGATGAAGAACAATAATGAACTTTTTAATTATACCTGTTTGCGTGTGTTGTTTTTCTTTTAACAAAAAAGTACTCCTTAAAGGATAGTGAAAAGGTGAAAAATGAAACCATCTTTGTTAGAAAGACAGAGAAATACACCACGATGTTGTGCCGAACTTTGGTCCTAGGTTAATCATAGAATTATGGACACTAAGGACAATTTAGCATGGCCAATCCGCCCATCTGCACATCTTTGGACTGTGGGAGGAAACCGAAGTACCCGGAGGAAACCCACGCACAAACGGGGAGGATGTGCAGACTCCACACAGACAGTGACCCAAGTCGAAATCGAACATGGGAACCTGGAGCTGTGAAGCAATTGTGCTGTCCACAATGCTTCCGTGCTGCCCTTAAGAAGAAGTTAGTCTACACTCCATTATTCTATCCTAATCTATGTACCAATCCAGTAGCCACTTGAAGGTCCCTAACGTTTTCCGACTCAACTACTTTCACAGGCAGTACGTTCCAAGCGCCCACTACTCTCTGGGTAAAGAACCTACCTCTGACATCCCCTCTATATCTTCCACCATTTATCTTAAATTTATGTCCCCTTGTAATGGTGTGATCCACCCGGGGAAAACGTCTCTGACTGCCTACTCTATCTATTCCCCTGATCATCATATGATCCCTTATCAATTCGCCCGTCATCCTTCTCCGTTCTAATGAGAAAATGCCTAGCCACCCTCAACCTTTCCTCGTATGACTACTCTCCATTCCATGCAACATCCTGGTAAATCTCCGTTGCACCTTTTCCAAAGCTTCCACATCCTTCTTAAAATGAGGCGACCACAACTGCACACAGTACTCCAAATGTGGCATGACCAAGGTTTTGTACAGCTGCATCATCACCTCACGGCTCTTAAATTCAATGCTCTGCTAATGAACTCTATCACACCATAGGCCTTCTTCACAGCTCTATCCACTTGAGTGACAACTTTCAAAGATCTATGAACATTGACCCCAAGATCTCTCTGCTCCACATTGCCAAGAACCCTACGGTTAACCCTGTATTCCCCATTCATATTTGTCCTTCCAAAATGGACAACCTCACACTTGTCAGGGTAAAACTCCATCTGCCACTTCTCAGCCCAGCTCTGCATCCTATCTATGCCTCTTTGAAGCCGACAACAGCCCTCGTAACTTTCCACAACGCCACCAATCTTCGTATCGTCTGCAAATTTACTGACCCACCCTTCAACTCCTTCATCCAAGTCATTAATGAAATTCACAAACAGCAGAGGACCCAGAACTGATCCCTGTGGAATGCCGCTGGTAACTTGGCTCCAGGCTGAATATTTGCCATCCACCACGACTCTCTGTCTTCTATCGGTTAGCCAGTTCGTTATCCAACTGGCCAAATTTCCCACTATCCCATGCTCCTTACTTTCTGCATAAGCCTACAATGGGGAACCTTATCAAGTGCCTTTCTAAAATCCATGTACACTACATCCACTGCTTTACCTTCATCACATGGTTGGTCACCTCCTCAAAGAAGTCAATGAGACTTGCAAGGCAAGACCTACCATTCACAAATCCGTGCTGACTATCCTAAATCAAGCAGCGTCTTTCCTGATGCTCAGAAATCCTATCCCTCAGGTACCCTTTCCATTACTTTTGCCTACCACCGAAGTAAGACTAACTGGCAGTAATTCCCAGGGTTACCGCTGTCAATTTTCTGAACAGGGGCACGACATTCGCCACTCTCCAATCCACTGGTACCACCCCTGTTGACAGCGAGGATGAAAAGATCATCAGCAACGGCTCTGCAATTTCATTTATTGCTTCCCATAGAATCCTTGGATATATTCCGTCAGGCCCGGGGGACTTGCCTATCCTCAAGTTTTTCAAAACGCGCAACACATCTTCCTTCCTGACAAGTATCTCCTCGAGATTATCAGTCCGTTTCACACTGTGCTCCTCCAACAATATGGTTCCTCTCGTTTGTAAATACTGAAGAAAAATACTTGTTCAACACCTCTCCTATCTCTTCAGACTCAATACACAATCTCCCGCTACTGTCCTTGATCGGACGTACCCTCTCTCCAGCCATTCTAATATTACTCACATATGTGTAAAAGGCCTTGGGGTTTTCCTTGATCCTACCTGCCAAAGATTTTTCATGCCCTCTCTTAGCTCTCCTAATCCCTTTCTTCAGTTCCCTCCTGGCTATCTTGTATTCCTCCAGCGCCTTGTCTGAACATTGTTTCTTCAGCCTTACATAAGTCTCCTTCTTCCTCTTAACAAGACATTCAACCTCTCTTGTCAACCATGGTTCCCTCACTCGACCATCTCTTCCCTGCCTGACAGGAACATTCATATCAAAGACACGCAGTTCCTGTCCTTTGAACAAGTTCCACATTTCACTGTGTCCTTCCCTGACAGCCTATGTTCCAAAATTCTGCACTTCAATTCTTGTCTGACAGCATTGTAATTCCCCTTCCCCCAATTTTAAACCTTGCCTGTTGCACGCACCTATCCCTCTCCATAACTAAAGTGAAGGTCACAGAATTGCGTTCACTTCCTCCAAAATGCTCCCTCAATAATAAATCTATCACCTGCCTGGTTCATTACCAAGTACTAATCCAATATGGCCTCCCCTCTGGTCGGACAATCTACATACTGTGTTTGAAAACCTTCCTGGACACACTGCACAAATACTACTCATTCCAAACTATTTGACCTGCAGATTTTCCACTCAATGTTTGGGAAGTTGAAGTCACCCATGACTGCAACCCTGTGACTTCTTGCAACTTTCCAAAATCTGTTTCCCAATCTGTTCCTCCAAATCTCTGCTGATATTGGGGGGCTTGTAGAAAACTCCCAACAATGTGACTGCTCCTTTCCTATTTCTAACTTCAACCCATATTACCTCAGTAGGCAGATCCCCCTCGAACTGCCTTTCTGCAGCTGTTATACTATCTCTAATTAACAATGCCACAGCCCCACCTCTTTTACCATCCTCCCTAATCGTGTTGAAACATCTATAACCAGAGACCTCCAACAACCATTTCTGCACCTCTTCTATCCAAGTTTCCGTGATGGCCACCAGATCGTAATCCCAAGTATCGATCCATGCCTTAAGTTCATCCACCCTACCCCTGATGACTCTTGCATTATAGTATACGCACTTCAACCCATATCCTTGCCTGCAAGTACTCTCCTTTGTCAGCGTTCCCTTCCCCACTGCATCACTACGTGCTTTTGGCGTCCTGAATATCGGCTTCCTTATTTGGTGGATTACAAGTCCGGTTCCCATTCCCCTGCCAAATTAGTTTAAACCCTCCCGAAAAGTACTCGAAAACCTCCCCCCCCCCCGGATATTGGTGCCCATCTGGTTCAGATGCAACCCGTCCTGCTTCTACAGGTCCCACCTTACCCAAAATGCGCTCCAATTATCCAAATACCTGAAGCCCTCCCTCCTACACCATTCCTGCAGCCACGTGTTCAACTGCACTCTTTCCCTAATCCTAGCCTCGCTATCACGTGGCACCAGCAACAAACCACAGATGGCAACTCTGTATGTCCTGTGCTTTAACCTCCAGCCTAACTCCCAAAACTTGTTAATTACCTCCACACCCATTTTCCTACCTACGGCGTTGGTACCAATGTGCACCAAGACTTCTGTCTTCTCACCCTCCCCCTTCAGGATCTGAAGACACGATCCGAGACATCCCTGGCCCTGGCACCCGAGAGGCAACATACCTTTCAGGAGTCTCGCTCGCAACCACATAATCTCCGATCTATTCCCCTAACCATTGAATCTCCTATTACTATTGATTTTCTATGCTCCCCCCTTCCCTTCTGAGCCCCAGAGCCAGACTCAGTGCCAGAGAGCTGGCCGCAGGGGCCTTCCCCCGGTAGGTCATCCCCCCAACAGCATCCAAACCGGTGTATTTGTTTTGAAGGGGAACGGCCACGAGGGATTCCTGCACTGTCTGCTGTTAGTTTTCTTTCCCCTGCCTGTAACGCAGCTACTCTTGTCCAGTACCTTGGGTGTGGCTATCTCCCTGTAACTCTTCACGATAACTCCCTCCGCCTCCCAGATGATCCGAAGTTCATCCAGCTCCAGCTCTAGTTCCTCAACACGGTCTCTAAGGAGCTGGAGTTGGGTGCACATCCCGCAGGTATAGTCAGTGGGTAAACCAGTGGTTCCCTCACCACCCACATCCTACAGGAGGAGCATGCAACTGCCCTAGCCTCCATACCCTCTTACTTTACAGAATTAGCTGCCCCGTAGACCAACTGGACGTCCGCACCGACTCTGCTTCCAGTCAGCTGTACTCTAAAGTCCTGGCTCCCTTCACGCTCTTTGATAAATATAGGAAATGAAATGTAAAGAGCACCTTACTCCCTCCTCATCTAACTCCCTCAGTCACCAAACTTTCACTGTAGAACTCAAATGCAACAAGGTCAGCACCCAGTGGCACCCAGACAGAATGGCGCCAAAGCAACCAACACCAAAGAGCCGTAGGGACCGCCCCACCCATCGAGGAACGACCCTCAGATGGGGAGTTTGGTGAAAGAACCCGCCCCAAGGGCACGGACTTCTAGGACCTATAAGAGTAGGCCCCGCACATGGTTCGGTCTGTTTTGCTCCGGCCCAGATCTGCTGTTGCTTCCAGACTCCGGGCCAGACCTGTTACATCGCATCCTGACTCCAGTTTCATCACCGGCCGTTGAGCATCAGCCATCGAACTGTAAGTGCCACACAAACGATCGCGACGTGATCCAGACCTTACTACCTCTTGACAAATTTGCCAATCAGAAAGTTACAGACCCAAGAACGGGACGAAGGCCTTGCTCCCTGACCTTGCCTGTTCCCGTCTTGATAAGTATTTAGTTGTTTAGTATTCGAAGTACGTTAGTCTCTTTAGCGTATGCATGTGTATTTATTATATTTGTTATAATAAACACCAATCGTTTGGACTTACTAATCGGTGTACGGATTCATTACTTTGAACCTGACCTTGATATACTTGTGACGGTGTCTCAATCTGGCACCTGGCGACTCCGAGCATAATTACACATACAGAGCCATAGTAGTGTTAAGCACACGGCCTTTAAACGGAGGCGTGTTAATCACACTCCAGTAAAACGAGCAACATTTAGTGGCGACATCCTGACGGGGCGCGGTTACAAGTGGCACCCCCACTCCTTCGAGGTCCCAGAAATTTGATTTAGAAATCCCATTGAGAAAAAGGAACATTCAGAGTAATCAAGGTTTCAAACCAATAAAGATAATTCGGAAGTGTGTTTTGTGCATGCGGACTAACAGGGTTGTAAGGTTAACCTGAGAGCTTTTTGTTGCGACGAACAGTCGGGAGTTTTTAAGCGGAACATAGCGAAAGCCTTACCCGTCTTGTAAAACATTACCTCAACACCCCCTGTTCCAAATTTAAGTAAGAAAGATAAAATGGCCATGCAGGCAATGGAACGCCTCATGAACCCAGAACGGTTTGTGGTCGCAGCGACCAGCAGTAGCCGATTAGGTCAGTGTCCCATGGGAGCTGGAACTCCGCAGTATCTGAAAGGAAAGGGATGGCCCCTTTGGAATGAGTTTTGTATGAATGAGGAGACAGGTCCCGGAAGTATAGGACATACTTGGTGGGAGAACATCTCTCAAATTCATAAGAAAATCTAGTAAATCACGCAAGCCGATGGCAATCGTGTCCTCTTTGGCACAGTTGTGAGGCACTGAGGAGGTCGTTCAGACGCTCCGAGTAGAGTTAGAAGAAATAGGATGTGCAAAGTTGATGGTCAGGGACATAGACAAAGGAAAACATGGAACTAAGAGGGAAGCGGCAGAGAAGGGTAGAGAGGTGGATGATGCCAAGAGTCATGTCTAGCCCATCTGAGCAGTTCCCAGACCCTGTATGAAAAAGCCTATCAAGACGTGCAACGTGCCGTCCTGATAAGAGAGGAATCGGAAAAGCAGGTAGAGGCATTGCAGAGGCAATGCTCTGACCTTAAGGCAGCGTTAAGAGCACTCCATGCTGCCACTACTGAGCAAAGACAAAGCACAGTGGATCATACCAAGTGTAGGAAGCAGATTGCGGAGCTGCAATCTCTGCTTTCCGTACAGAATGGGTTCCAAAGCACTTTGGAACACAGCTAGATGAGGAGAATGCCCCAGACTGGCAGGAACTGAGTGAGACAGCGCAGCGCTATGTTCAAGGAACATGTGCACCAGCAGCGCAGCAGAAAAGGAAAGCACCCCAACCCCGCACAGATCAAATAGCTACCGCACCTATGAATCCAGTCACCACCCAAAGGAAAGCGACCACAGAAGGCGCACCCGATATCACCTACACCACCCCCTTAACTGTAACCCAACTCAGGGATGTGTGTGAGAAAATCACTCCGTTTCTCCCCACCGCAGACCCCCACCAAGTGTGAAACAACAGGCGACCATGTACGGCCTGGACGAGAGAGAGCAGGTTAAGCTCACGGTTCTGAGCTAGACCCGTCCGTAGTAGCAGCCCTCCCCATCAAACGTTGGCGGAGGCACCCTAGAAGAAATGAACCCCGCCATTTTAGATGCAATAGGATACAATAGAGGAGACCCAGTCGAAGGACTAAATAAGTGCCGATAAAAGAGGACAGAGCATACCCACAGCATTTGCAGGAAGGCTGTGGATCCATTTCACCGCAGTTTTCGGCGAGTTAGATAGAGCACATTTGAACCGTGACAATATGGTCAAATGGACGCGCACCATAATCTCCCATGCCACAGATGCAGGACAGAGTCCTTGCATAACTATGACCCCTCAGAAGAGGCCCATAACGACAAATGTGTTCTGAAAAGATTGTCCCGCGCTTGGGAACAATCGGTTCAGGGCAAAAGTTAAAAAAAGACCCCAGAGGAAGCTCAGGCTGCAGCAGACATTCAACCAGTAAAAGCGCACCAAAGCCCCGCAATGGGCAAATGAAGGGAAGAACAGCCCTCCACAGAAGTCACTTGAATGCTACAACTGTGGCCAATTAGGACACTTTGCAAGGAATGCAATGCACCCAAAAGATCACAGAGAGGCCAGCAGACAGGCAATCTGAACAGAAATAGAGCAAAGGCCGATCCATAGTAGAGGGATACAGTCAGGACAGACCAATGTGGACGGAACGAACTGACGGTGTTCGGGCTCCCCCACTCGGGTATGTGACACTCTTTGGGATCAATCCGGAAGACCGGTAGTCACAGCAAAGGTTCGAGGGAAGCCCATAGAGTTACTTTGGGACACAGGAGGGCCCCGCACCACAATTAATTCCACCACCACGGCACAGGCAGACACGTGGCCGACCACCTCCACCATCAACTAGCTGGATTTACAGGACACTCACAGCAGGGACACATTACAGCCCCCGTAGCAATCCAGCTAGGGAACATCTCTACCAAACACCCTGTCGTTTTAGTAAATCTTCCCCGTACAGCAGAACACATATTGGGAATTGACGTCATGAATTCCCATAGCCCTGTCGTTCGACCCAGTAAACCAGTGTGTCTGGCGAATGGCCAAGGTCAGACAGAGCACCCGCTACTCTCACAGTAGGAGAGTATGTTAATCGGCTTTGCGCAGTCGGCGACTATTCTTTCGACCTGACTACACTAAGCACGGACAAACAAGTGAGAGCAGTTTTAAATAAACAGGACAGCATTTGCCAGTCACCGGCACGACTGCGGCAGAACGACTGGACAAGTTCAAGTTACCGGACCTGACCCCCGACCACAGAAACAATACAGATTTCCCCTAGAAGCAGAGGGAGAAATAGGGAAAGTAATAGATAGCTTATTGGAGCAAGGGGTACTTAGAACAGTAGCCTCGACCAATAATGCTCCTATTTGGCCAGGAGAAAGCCCGACGGATCATGCGTCTGACCATTGATTATCGGGAGCTCAACAAAGTAACCCCAGCAGTAGCCCCCACGGTAGCACCAAGTACCGAGACCATGCTCAAACAGGGACTCCACTCCAAATATTTCCACGGTATTGGACATTAGCAATGGCTTCTGGTCAATCCCATTAGCAAAGGCGTGCCAGTACAAATTTGCCTTCACATTCAAAGGGACAGCAGTATACGTGGACATGCCTCCCACAAGGATTCCACAATTACCCCTCCATTTTCCACGACAGCTGGCAAATGGTTTAGTAAAATTTTCCCCGCCCCGAATGTCTGGTACAGTATGTGGACGACCTATTACTGCAGACAGACACAAAGGCAGAGCACATTACGCGTCTGGCCGAGCTCCTGGAACTTTTAAAGGCCCAGATATTGGAAAATAAAGTGATGTATTTGGGTACAGTCATCACGCACGGCAAACGCGAGATTGAATTCAAAAGGATTAATTCGATTGTCAAATTGCCCCTTCCCCAGAATGTTTCCGCTCTCCGGTCGTTCTTAGGACTGGTTGGTTATTGTCCGGAACCATATCGATGGATTCGCGACAAAGGCGCCCCACTCTCAGACCTCCTTAAGAAAGGATCCCCATGGGAATGGCTTACGCAGCATACAGAGGCTGTGGAAGATTTAAAGAAAGCCCTTAGCGCAGCACACGCGCTACAAGTCCCAGACCAACTCTCCCCCTGTGCAATAGAGGGTAGCGAGCACAGATCTAACCCTCTCGGCCGTACTACTCCAGGAACGGCACGAGCAGCTACGGACCCGTGACTTGTGCCTCAAGACTTTTAGACCCAGTAGAACAACGATTCTCAGCCTGCGAGAGGCACCTCCTAGCAGTTTTTCTGGGCAGTTCAATACTTTTCCTACATTACCGGACTCAACCCCATCACCCTTTTTACCGACCACCCCCCCACACAGTTACTCCTAGACGGTCGACTGAAGGACGGTTCAGTTAGCCAGATTAGGGCAGCTAGTTGGAAATAGTTTTACAAGGACGGGACATTATGGCTAACGGACCCGGACACACACATTTTTAGCCGACAACCTCCAATATCCAGGACAGCCCCATGAATGCAAAATTGTAGCACCCCTACACGACACAGGACCCTTCATAGCGAAGACACCCCCAGGAAAATAGGGAACCCAAGACAAGCCCCCAACACACAGACACGTGTGGCCCACTGAAAATATACGTGGACGGTTCATCCACAGTTTTAGATGTGAGCGTATCACTGGATGCGGCATCGATGTCGAGGACGTGCCATGGTCGCGCTTTAGAGGAGATTGCATTAAAATTGCCAGGTCACTTAGGCGCGCAGGCAGCAGAGCTAGCGGCCATAGCTTACATAGTGGACCACCCCGATTCTTTCCCCAGCCCGGCAGACATATATTCGGACAGTCTATATGTCTGCAACAGTTTACCGGATTTTTCTACCCCTGTGGAGGACACGAGGTTTGTCTCCGCAGACGGGAAACCCCTTCCATCAGCCCCTTTACTCCACCACATCCTAGACAAAGCGAAGGATAGGACCTTTGGCATTATCAAAGTTAGAAGTCACCATAGGTCATCCCCCCCTGGAAATGTAAAAGCCGACGCGATGGCAAAAGCAGGTTCCAGGCGAGAACACTTTTGGACATCCCCAGCTAGCGCACCAGCTAGCGCCCCTGTGAGTGCAGTTCAAGTCTCACAGACGGACATTAAAGATTAGCCGAGGCACAGAAGCAGGAGAGAGATCTCAGGGATATTTTTAAAGGGACTTTTGTGCCACAGTACGATAAGTTCCGACACGCTCTGACCACACATGAGGGTGTGATCATCAAGGACCAGCTTTATGTGGTCCGCAACAGGATAGAAATCAATGAGTGCCTTGTTCATGACGGTCATGGACACCAAGGGATCGACCCGACCACGAGGAACCTCAGGCCAACTCTGTTGGTGGGCCTAATTTAAGGACCAATGTTACCCATTACATCGAGAATTGCCTCATTTGCGCCAGAATAACCCGAGAGGTATTCCAAAAAGGCACAGCTTCGGCATACTCGACCAGTTAATGGCACTTAGACAAACCTCCAGATCGACTTTATAGGACCATTGCCCCCTTGTAGGAATGGCTATAAATACGTGCTGGTTGTGATTGATACCTTTACCAAATGGTTAGAGGCATTCCCCTCAAGAACACATTACAGCTAAGACAGCTGCGAAGGTCCTGACCCACCACATCTTCACGAGATGGGGTTTACCCAGAAGTATAGATTAAGACCAGGGATCGCACTTCACAGGACGTGTCATGAAGAACGTCCTGACCATATTCGGCATTAAACAAAATTTTCACATTGCGTATCACCCACAGTCAAGCGGGATTGTAGAGCGCATGAATCGGACCCTAAAATCGACCCTTAGAAACATGGTTCAGGAAAACAATTCAACATGGGATTCAGTGCTCCCATTTGCACTAATGTTTATCCGCAACACCGGTTTCAACATCCACAGGTTTCACCCCACACACACTCATGACCAGACGCCCCATGAAAGGTACAGAATTCCTTTAGGACTGGCATGACTAGCCCCGAGTAAGTAACGGCCCTCACACATGAAGAGGCAGTTAAAGACCTAGTTGAGACTGTGAGGTCTGCACAGATCGCAGCCGCAGTTCAACTGGGAAAAACGACGAAAACAAGCACAGCTTGCTTTAATAAGAACGTACACCCAACAGAATGTCAGGTTGGGCAACAGGTAATGCTATCTGTGTATAACCCCAGCAGATTTTTGGCACCAAAATATTCCGGCCCGTATTCAATTCGGACAAAATTAGCCCCTCAGTTTACAGGATAAAATACCCCAATGAAAAGACTGCGTGGTTCCATATTAAACAACTGAAGGCATATGGAACACAGTCTAACCACGCACACCATGTCTTACTGGACGCAGCAGAACATCTCGCCCCGCCCACTAGAGACACGTTTCCACCATCCCCCTCACAGACCAGTTCATCATCGGACTCGCCCACGACTCCGCCCACTGACCACAACAGACCACGCCCCGAAACGCCCACAAGCTGCCACAGCAGAGACAGCCAACCTGACACTGACAATGAGGACAGCCACAGCACTCAACCCTACAGCCCGCACTTTAGCGACTACGACCCCGACTCCAGTGACCCCATGGAGGTCACCTATGTTAAATACCCAGACCCACCACCCGACCCCGACGACCCCGACAATGCCCCTTCAAGTTTAGACCCCACACTTTGGCACAGGGACAATTAATGGAGACTTGTCCGTAATGATGAAAGTGACCCCCGGTCACATAACTCTAAGATTGCATGCCTGATCCACACAAGGGCGTGGGATCCGGGAGAGTAGGACGACACGGTGTCTGACTCCCGATACGGCAACCCCTTTGTGACCCTGTTCACAGAGGCAGAGGAAAAGTGAGGTGTCCAGATGATGTAAAATAGGAACCGCTTGAGGGAAGCGATATTCTTTCTGATGGAAACTGCATGTATGTTTTGTTGTAAGTTTGCATTTGTTTGTCTTTTAATGTTAATGGTTCAGTTGGAGGTTGGCCATCTTCTTTTCAGCTGAAAAGCTTGTGACCACCTCACATGCTCGTCTAAAATATCTGGAGCCCAGCTCAACTTTTCACAAGGAGCATCTTGGCTCCACCCTTGTTTTAGGTGCCCCTCTATTCGGTGAATAGAGGCTGCAATCCCACGGTTAACACATTCTTGCCAGTTCATTCCAGGTTACTCAGGTAGTGGAGGAACGGCATTGAGGACACGCCCTGTCTGTGAACCCCCTTTGGTCAGCCAAGCTCGGGTATGGCACAGCACGCCCTACCCGGGGATTCCATTCAAATCTTACCCGTAGCGGCCCATATGCAACCCATTCGACCTTTTTGTTCCAAACTTTGTTTCATTTTTCTTTAGGTAGCCCTTCGGCAGCCATCCCACATGCTATTTACATCCAGGAACATTCGGATGGTAAATTTGCAAAGCCTGCGAGACGGCTCGCAGGAGGAAAGTTGTTAGGTGTATTTCTGCTCCTAAATTCGCTTTTGAAAAAAAGAAATGAGGGGAGTCACACGAGTGACTGGCCAGTCACTTCAGGGTCAATTGGATTGAGAGGACAGATACACTAACAGTACGGATATTAAACTGTGTATTGACAGATACTGAGCTTGATCCCATAGCTTTCGAAAGTCGAAAGAGGGTTCACGGCAAGGATCGGCCATACAGAAGGAAGAGGATAAAGTGAACGAAGAGAAGACCATGATGGAAGCCTACCTATTAGTTTTAAACGTTGTTGTATTTGTACATGTGGAAGGGGACAGCAGGGTAGCATGGTGGTTAGCATAAATGCTTCACTGCTCCAGGGTCCCAGGTTCGATTCACGGCTGGGTGGGTTGTGTGGAGTCTGCACATCCTCCCTGTGTGTGCGTGGGTTTCGTCCGGTACTCCGATTTCCTCCCACAGTCCAAAGATGTGCTGGTTGGTTGGATTGGCCATGCTAAATTGCCGTAGTGTCCTAATAAAAGTAAGGTTAAGGGGGGGTTGTTGGGTTACGGGTATAGGGTGGATACGTGGGTTTGAGTAGGGTGATCATGGCTCAGCACAACATTGAGGGCCGAAGGGCCTGTTCTGTGCTGTACTGTTCTATGTTCTATCTAAGTCACGTTTTCCCCACAACCCCCGCCGTTAATGTTTCCCTCACACCAACTCCCCCGTGCTCAGCACTGATCAGCGAAGTTCAGACCTGGTGCACAAAATTCATGACATTGTACTCAATGTCGTATGTGATTGAATCACTGTTGGTGATTGCAATTATCTGCATCATAGTACAGACCCAAGGTTGAGGAAATGGAAAAGGAGAGTCTCCCGTTCCTGCCCCTCAACCATTTACGGAGTTCAATCCACTATTTTCGGTTTTCACCAATCCCCCCACCCCTTGATGCCTAGGAAATGAATAAAGCAATACGTGAATGAAGAAGATACTAATGTTCTGAACTCGACTGCCGAGTCAGAAAGTGATATGTAATGTGGTGTGAATGGATAAGGTTTTTAGACTGTAATAAAATGTTTAAAATTAGATAAGGATAGTAGTTGTGATAGGTAGAGGTTCCCGGTTATTGGTAATGCATGTCCCCTTTGACATAGCGCCAAGTAGAAATGTGAGATAACATTTTTCCTTGCCATAGTTAAGACAGCGTAGACGCCCAGGAACTTGCTAACGTCAGGGAACCTAAAGAGGGCACCCAAAGGCACTCCAAGAAACATGCATAGGTGCTCCTTCACAATTTCTCGTGAGGATCACAAGGAGGGAATGTAGCCATCTAAGATGGACACTGGGCTACAAATGGAGAACTGGTAAGACTGCAATGAAAAACAGTCATAGTGAGGACAAACAGCTTGCAGAAGACTGTATTGCATTCTGCACGTACAGACACCAGTTTCTGGCCAGGTGCAGAGTTTCAGCCAAAGGTGCAAATGGGAAACAGATCTGCATAGTACTGAGGTGATCCAGATCCAGACCCCGGACAATAGAAACATTTAAGTATCAATGGATACTTTTCCATAGACGCCCAGACAGAATGGCGCCAAAGCAACCAACACAAAGAGCCGTTGGGGACCGCCCGACCCATCGAGGAACGACCCTCAGATTGGGGAGTTGAAAGATATCGATTGGGAAAGACCCAATCGATACCTAGCAGGTGAAAGAACCCCGCCCCAAGGGGCACGGGACGTCTAGGACCTATAAGAGTAGGTCCCGCACATGTTTCGGTCTGTTTTGCTCCGGCCCAGATCTGCTGTTGCTTCCAGACTCCGGCCCAGACCTGTTACATCGCATCCTGACTCCAGTTTCATCACTGGCCGTTGAGCATCAGCCATCGAACTGTAAGTGCCAACACAACGATCCCTACGTGATCCAGACGTTACTACCTCTTGACAACTTTGCCAATCAGAAACTTACAGACCAAGAACGGGACGAAGGCCTTGCTCCCTGACCTTGCCTGTTTCCTGTCTAGATAAGTATTCAGTGTTTAGTATTAGAAGTAAGTTTGTCTCTTTAGCGTATGCATGTGTATTTATTATATTTATTATAAGAAACACCAATCGTTTGGACTTACTAATCGGTGTACGGATTTATTACTTTGAACCTGACCTTGATATACTTGTGACGATGTCTCAATACGGCACCTGGCGACTCCGAGCATAATTACACATACAGAGCCATAGTAGTGTTAAGCACACGGCCTTTAAACGGAGGCGTGTTATCACACTCCAGCAAAACGAGCAACAAAGCAAGTTGAGAAAAACAGATATATCAGGACCACAGTGAACTCAATACTAAGGGTGCACTTTTTCGAATGATAAATGCTCAGTCTATGTCCAAAATGAGAGACCCCCCCCCCAAGACATTTTTTCACAGAACGAGGCAAGTTCCTACCGCACAGACCAACAGCTGAAATGATGCATTCATTTTTTGCTTCCTTCCTCATGCAAGCTTTTCGTGGACATCGATATGATCCATTTCATGTTCCTCCAAACTGCCTTCGTTCTTCCTGTGATGTTGTATTGAGCAGCTGACAGATTAGTTACCTTGGCCCATTTTTTAACTCTGAAATTAAAGGAAGTGGGATGAGACAAGCTTCTTTGTAACATATTGGTAATACTGCTACCCAAATAGCCCAGAGTAAAACCTGAGCTCTTAGTATAAATACCAACAGAGCAGCTTAACAATCTCTATTCAATTATTAGGTTAGGGGATAAACCAATCCTGCCATTTACGTGGGAGACGCTGTTGCAATTACAACGTAATTGTTGATTGGTAATCCAGGTTCATTATTTAGCAAGTGGGTTGAAATTCCACCAAAGTCGATGCTGGAATTTAAATTCAATTCACAACTCTGGAATATAAATCTAATCTCATTGATGTTAAACGCAAAATTCCCATCGATGTTCGAAACATATCCAATTGAAACATAACGCTCCTTCTCAACCCTTGGAAATGAACTATTTTACTTTTAACCAGTCTGGCTCATATCGGGATCCAGTATCACAACAACCTAGTAAGAAGTCTTACAACACCAGGTTAAAGTCCAACAGGTTTGTTTCAAACACGAGCTTTCGGAGCACGGCTCCTTCTTCTCCTGGTGTTGTAAGACTTCTTACTGTGCTCACCCCAGTCCAACGCCGGCATCTCCACATCATCACAACAACCTAGATTGCGCTTCCATAGTTGTGTCCAATTCATGCATAGGTCGATATATTTAAAGCTGAAAAAGTGTGATTTTGAAATAAAGAGACCAGCTTAGCTGAAAGAAAGTGCAGTTGAAACCCACGTTCAACCAAGGGTACACAGAATGGGAGTGAGTGTTGTATGGGCCTTGTGGTATATTCATCCTCCCATTCCCTACATTCAGTAGAGGATTGGCGGAGTTTGCTAATTGGCAGACGGCTTTAGTCTGCTCAAATAGCTACTTTTACGTATCGCTCACCGCGATTACGTTTTCTGCCCACCGTCCCCACTCCATTGAATCTTTCATGTGGTATGGGCATCGCTGTCGGGCCAGTATTTGTTACAGCGCTCAGTATTTCTCGTACAGTTGCATCAGCACTAGCGAACCGTCATTCAATTGTTACACCATTTTACATATAATAAAGTTTTGTGTTATCTTCCAATAAACTAAGATCTCGACCTAAAGATGGAGTATGTACCATTAACTAGTTCGTATGTTGGAGTTAAAACAGGCCTCTTCGAAAGCACCTGGAAAACATTAGGCCTCTGCAATACTCAAGGAGTCGGACCGGTTAACATCACATTCATCTCCAACGTTCCCTGGAACACGGAGAATATCCTGTCCAGAATATATATTTTGGTTCCTCCATACTGTCTTGGCTGAAATTTCAGAAACCTAGCCGAACAGAATTGAAGGTACACCTTTATCGAATATATCAAAGAACAACGAAACGTACAGCACCAAAACAGGCCCTTCGGCCCCATAGGCCTACGCCGACCATGATGCCCGTGGAAACGAAAATCGTCTACACTTCCAGAGTCCGTATCCCGCTATTTCCATTCTATTAATGTATTTGTCAAGAGCCCCTTAAACGTCACTATCGTCCCAGCATCCACCACCTCCTCCGGCAGCGAATTCCAGGCACCTACTAACAGTCTGTAAAAACGTTGTCTCGCACATCTCCTCTAAACTTTGCCCCTCGCACCGTAAACATTCTCCCCCCTAGTTATTGAGCCCTCGACCCTGGGAAACAGTCTCTTACTATCCACTCTCTCTATGCCCCTCATAAGTTTGTACATCTCTATCAGGACACCCCTCCACCTTCGTCGTTCCAGTGAGAACGACCCGACCTCTCCTCATAGCCAATGGCCTCCATATCAGGCAACATCCTAGTAAATCTCATCTGCACACTCGCTAACCCCCCCCCCCCCATCCGTCAGGTAATGTGGCGACCAGAATTGAACCGTATAGTCCGTGTGGCCTAACTAAGGTTCAATACAGCTGCAACATGACTTGCCAAATTTTATAATCCATGCCCCGACCAATGAAGGAAAGGATGCGGTATACCTTCTTGACTAAGTTCTCAACCTGTGTTGCTCCTTTCCGTGACCTGTGGACCTGTACACCGAGATCTCTTTGACTGTCAATACTCTTGAAGTTTCCACCATTTTTTGTATATTCCCTACCTACATTAGACCTTCCAAAAATACATTACCTCACATTTATATGGAATAAACTCCATCTGCCATCTCCCCGCCCAAGTCCCCAAATAATCGAAATACTGCTGTATCCTCGGACAGTCCTCATCGCTATCTGCAATTCCACAAACATTTGTGTTGTCCGCAAACTTACGAATCAGACCAGTTAAAAGTTACTCCAAATTTATATATACTTAAAACAGCAAAGCTCCCAGGAGAAGACCAAAAGTCACAGTCTTCCAAACAGAAATGCACCCTCCCATTGCTACTCTCTGCCTTCTATAGCCTTCCCAGTTCTGTATCCATCTTGCCAGCTCACTTCTGGTCCCCTATGACTTCGCCTTTTGTGCTTTTCTGCCATGAGGGACCTTGTCAAAGGCCTTACTAAGTCCATATAGACAACATCCACGCTCCACCTGTAACAATCATCTTTCTGACCTCCACGAAGAGAACTATCAAGTTAGTCAGACTCGACCTACAAAACCACGCTGCCTCTCGCAAATGTGTCCATTTGCTTCCAAATAGGAGAGGATCCTCTCTCGATGAATTCTCTCTAGTAATATCACTATCACTGACGGAAGGCTCGCCGGCCTGTAGTCCCCTGGATTATCCTTGCTGCTCTTCGTAAAACGAAGGAACATTGGCTATCTCCAGTCCTCCGGGGCATCGCCTAAAGACAGAGATAATCCAAATATTTCTGTCCAGGCCTCAGGAATTTCCTCTCTTGCATCCTTCTGTTTTCTGGGTAGGTCCCATTCGGCCCTGGGGGCTTATCCATCTTAATATTTTCAAGACGCCCAACACCTCGTCTTTTGGATCTCAATGTGACCCACTCTATTTAGACACCCTTCTCCAGACTCAACATCCACCAATTCCTTCTCATTGATGAATACTGATGCAAATCACTGATTTCGCACCTCGCCCATTTCCTCTGGCTCCACACATAGATTCCCTGCCCTGTCCATCAGTGAGCCAAAACTTTTGCCCAGCTACCCTCTTGCTTTTTGTGTACGTGTAAACAGCCTTGGAATTTTCTTTAACCCTATTTGCCAATGGCATTTCGTTACCCCTTTCAGCCGTCCTGACTCATTGCATAAGTTCCTTCTTACTTTCCTTATATACTGGCTTCGTCTGTTCCCAGCCTTCCAACCCTGAGAAACGCCTACTTTTTAGTTTCGACGAGACCGACATGGTCTCTCATTATCCTAATGGACTGAATATTTGGAAGACGATAGCCTAGGGTCACTTTCACCAGGTCGCATATGATTCCGCGTGAACAATTTCCTTGCTTTTAGCAGGAACGGAAAGTAATTACATAGAAATATAAACTAAATTCCTTCCAAATTTTTAACAGGAGACCTTTGCAAAAAAAAAATCCAAATGGCTGATGATAACTCTGTTAGCCATTGTTATTCTGATGTAAATGGCAATGAGATCTCTGATAACATGGACGTGAAAAACATTAATACTCTTCTGATACTTTGGTTTTTGGATTCAATATTTGCCATTCGCCATTGAATGGAAAATTAAAGGATTCAACCAATTCATTCTATGGACATGAAACTGGCACTGATTTAATCTGATAGATGTAAGTGGGCCATTTTATGTGACACAGTAATGGTCCTAATTGACGACTTAGTAAAAAGCTGAACAGCCACTGGAGTAACATAGAATGAAATATGGACAAATAAGAATTAATATACAGCACGAACAGGCCCCTAGGCCCTCCAAATCTGCAACGTCCATGCTGCCAGTCTAAATTAATGCTCTCTACCCTTCCATACTCCTCTGTCCCCACCTTATTCCTGTACTTGTCAATGCATCCCTTAAAGGTGACTTTCGTAACTTATTCAACCACTTCCTCCGGCAGCGAGTTCCAAGCACCCACTACCCTCTGTCGAAACAATTGGTTGTCGATCTCCATCAAACATTGCCCCTCGCACTTTAAACCTATGCCCCATAGTAATTATCTCTTCCATCCTGAGATAAAGTCTCTGACATACACTCTGTCTATGCCCCTCACCATCTCGTAGACGTCGAACAGTTCGCCCCTGAACCTCCGCAGATCCAGTGAGAGGAAAACAAGTTTATTAAACCTCCCCTATTAATGAATGCCCGCCATGCCAGGCAACATCCTGGTAAACGTCTTCTGCCCCCTTTCCAAATTCTCCACCTTCTTCTAATAGAATGGTGATCAGAATTAAACACTATACTCTAAGTGTGGACTAACTAAGGTTCTATAATGCTGCCATTTTTAAAACGAAACTCACCGCAAAACATCCGACATGCCTTCCTGACTACCTTCGCTACCTGCGTTGCCACTTTCAGTGACCCGTGGACGTGTATACCCAGATACCTTTGCCTATCAATACTCTTATACTCATACTCGTCTGCCATTTACTGCACATTTCTGATTTACATTAGAACTTCAGAAATGCAATACCTCACATTTGTCTGGATCACTCTCAATCTGCAATCTCTCCGCCTATATCTCCAACCGATCTATATCCAGCTGTATCTTCTGACAGTCCTATCACTATCGGCATGAGTGAACCTGAGGAATTGTTGGGATGCATGTTGTCTTTCACTACTAAGACAGACGAAGGAATTCCAAATGTTACAAGGATGAACAATTTATTCCATATCAGATCCCGAATTGTTTACAGATAACCTGGATTGGATCTGTTCAATTGTCTCGTATTGACCAATTATTTGCATTTTCGTTGCACCGACCATGCTAAATTTCCCCTTGGTGTCGAAAGGTATGCAGGGTAGGTGGGTTGGCCATGCTGAATATGCAGATTCGGTCTTTTTCCAGGGCTAGGGAAGGGGGTGGCCCTAGGTGGAGTGCTCTGTCAGAGGGGCTGTGCAGACTGGTGGGGTCGAATGGCCTCATTCTACACTATACTGGATTCCATTATTCTAACTTGACAAGTGAACTATGGCTGGTCAGAGTTGCTTTTGGGCAGATTATCGGAAACCTCTCCAACATGTGGGTAGGTTGCCTATCTACCAGGATTATTCGTTAATCTTTATTAACGGACTGTCCGACCCGATTGGTCAATGCAGCGTGATGGGGAACGACTCTCCGGGATGCTCCAATTTGATTGAAAGATGCGCAATGTCTTACAACATTGTTTCTGTTTGCAGAGTACAGCGCCTTGCACGGGGCAAGTTTCAAGACTCATTTCCGAGTTTTGCCGTTTAATGTACGTTTCTGATACCACACACCTATCACAGACATCAGATGGAATAGCATGGTCTCATCCTTGAAGGGCAAATGGAAGGCAATAATAAAACTGGGGTAACCTGGATAATTTATACTCACGTGAGTAAACTAATTCTGAATCACAAATGTGCTCATGTCTTTCATCAAACTTACTCTGAATCTTGCTTCACATTACTTTGACTTGATGAGCTTGTTGCTGATCGGGTCATCAGGCCTAATATGATTCTCCTCAGTCCCTTATATCATAATCCATTTCAGAGGTAAATTGAGAGTTAACCACATTGCGTCGGGTCTGAGGGGCAAATGTTATCCACACCAGGTAATGGCGGCATATTTTTAGCCCTGAAGGTTATTACTGAACTACGTTGGTTTCATTAGCATGGATGATAGATTCCTGGGCGCCGTTACTCAGAATTGAATTATAGTTCGGATTTCTATTGGCCCAATTTAAATTCCATCAGCTGCCGTAGGAGCATAAGGAGCAAAATCTCCAGAGAATCAATCCGGGCTGTTGTGTTGCACGCCCGGCGATATTTGTAGGAAATTACACTCTACTTTCCTTGTACCTGCAGACCAACTGACTCCGCCAGCACCAACATCAACACTGTAACTGCAGACCAGTCAACTTCACCAGCACCAATATCAACACTGTAACTGCAGACCACGCAACACCACCAGCACCAACATCAACACTGTAACTGCAGACCCCAACTCCACCAGCACCAACATCAAAACTGTAACGGCAGACCAGCCAACTCCACCAGCACCAACATCAACACTGCAACTGCAGACCCTCCAACTCCACCAGCACCAACATCAACACTGTAACTGCAGACCAGTCAACTTCACCAGCACCAACATCAACACTGTAACTGCAGACCACGCAACACAACCAGCACCAACATCAACACTGTAACTGCAGACCCCAACTCCACCAGCACCAACATCAAAACTGTAACTGCAGACCAGCCAACTCCACCAGCAGCAACATCAACACTGCAACTGCAGACCCTCCAACTCCACCAGCACCAACATCAACACTGCAACTGCAAACCCTCGAACTCCACCAGCACGGAAATCAACACTGTAACTGCAGACCAGCCATCTTCACCAGCACCAACATGAACACTGTGACTGCAGACCAGCCAATTCCAAAAGCACGAACATCAACACTGTGACTGCAGACCAACCAACAACACCAGCACCAACATCAACACTGTGACTGCAGACCAACCAACTCCACCAGCACCAACATCAACACTGTAACTGCAGGCCCGACAACTCCACCAGAACGAACATCAACACTGTAACTGCAGACCAGCCATCTTCACCAGCACCAACATGAACACTGTGACTGCAGACCAGCCAACTCAAAAAGCACGAACATCAACACTGTGACTGCAGACCAACCAACTCCACCAGCACCAACATCAACACTGTAACTGCAGGCCCGACAACTCCACCAGAACGAACATCAACACTGTAACTGCAGACCAGCCAACTTCACCAGCACCAACATGAACACTGTGACTGCAGACCAGCCAACTCAAAAAGCACGAACATCAACACTGTGACTGCAGACCAACCAACTCCACCAGCACCAACATCAACACTGTAACTGCAGGCCCGACAACTCCACCAGAACGAACATCAACACTAACTGCAGACCAGCCAATACCGACAGCACTAACATCAACACTAACTGCAGACCAGCGAGCTCCATCAGCACCAACACCAACACTGTAACTACTGACCAGGCAACTCCACCAGCACCCACATCAACACTGTAACTGCAGACCAGGCAATTGCACCAGCACCAACATCAACACTGTGACTGCAGACCAGCCAACACCACCAGCACCAACATGCACACTGTGACTGCAGACCCTCCAACTCCACCAGCACCCACATCAACACTGTAACTGCAGATCGACAACTCCACCAGAACCAACATCAACACTGTAACTGCAGATCGACAACTCCACCAGCTTCAACATCAACACTAACTACAGACCAGCCAACCCCACCAGCACTGAGATTGTCACTGAAACTGCAGCCAAGCCAACTCCACCAGCACCGACATCAATACTGTAACTGCAGACCAGCCAACTCAACCAGCACCAACATGCACACTGTGACTGCAGACCCTCCAACTCCACCAGCACCAACATCAACACTGTAACTGCAGACCCTCCAACTCCACCAGCACCAACATCAACACTGGAACTGCAGACCCTCCAACTCCACCAGCACCTACATCAACACTGCAACTGCAGACCCTCCAACTCCACCAGCACCAACATCAACACTGTAACTGCAGACCCTCCAACTCCACCAGCACCAACATCAACACTGTAACTGCAGACCCTCCAACTCCACCAGCACCTACATCAAAACTGTAACTGCAGACCAGCGAACTCCACCAGCACCAACATGCACACTGTGACTGCAGATCCTCCAACTCCACCAGCACCAACATCAACACTGTAACTGCAGACCAGCCAACTCCACCAGAACCAATATCAACACTGTGACTGCAGACCCCAACTCCACCAGCTTCAATATCAACACGGTAAGTGCAAACCTGCTAACTCCACCAGCACCAGCAACAATACTGTAACTGCAGATCCTCCAACTCCACCAACACCAACATCAACACTGTAACTGCAGACCAGCCAACTCCACCAGCACCAACAACAATACTGTAACTGCAGATCCTCCAACTCCACCAGAACCAACATCAACACTGCAACTGCAGACCAGCCAACTCCATCAGCACCGACATCAACACTGTAACTGCAGACCAGCCAACCCCTCCAGCTTGAACAGCAACACTGTAACTGCAGACCAGTCAACCTTACCAGCACCGACATCAACACTGTAACTGCAGACCCCCTAACTCCACCAGCACCAACAGCAACAGCGCCCAATATTGAATATCCGTCAGAAGATTTGTGCTAGATATGGTGATTGATATTAAATAATTTCTAGAGATTGCATTTACGTCAGGGAGGAACTAAAACTTATTTTCATCGCTTCAATGTTGAAAGCAATTGTTTCACAGATATTACTGCCTCATTCGTCCAGCTGTCCCCTCTCCAGGATGTGGTGTTGCTTTCTTGAGCTTTAGGAGAGATTGGCAATATTTCGAAAATGTGTATTTCAAAATAAAATTCGAGAGACGGACGTCAACCTTGCAAGTGAGGTTTACGTGTTGATCCTCAAAAGCATGACCGTCGTACTCAACCTCCTGTCAGGTTTGGAGAAGATACCTATAATTGGAACAAAAAAAAGACACATGGACGAGCCATCCGCTGCACCTTATTTTAAGTGTTCTTAAGTTTGGACAAAACATGCTTGAGATAAGAACAGTCCCATTTTGATCCATAGAACCAGATTATTTATTTTGCAATTAATAGGAGCTCGTCAACAATTCGTGGCACCATTCTTCTTCCGCGACATGAACCCGGTAATAGCAAAATATGTACGACTAAGATTATGCAGTTACATCTTTGACTGACATAAATGAAAGTAAAGTCCACGCATTATTTAATTCAGCCACATACAGAAGTTGAACTCGGAATACAGAATCCTGCCGAGATTCATGCCCGACGTTGAATTCTGCTGCCTGCTAAACAGGCCATTTTTACGTCTCGGTCCAGAATACCAACAGTTACTTTGTTGGCCTTACAAGTCCTCGATGCTACGGCTTCCTGCTGTCAGGACTATACTTTGTGAATCAACTGCCATCCAATTTTGAAAACAAAATCGTCTTTACTGTCACACTGCCATCTTCTGGCAAAATGAGAAATTGAAGTTACTGCTGTGCAGACTGCACATCAATTGAACAACAAATAACAATACATCACTTGAAAAGGCCCTTTGGCCCTCCAAGCCTGTACTGGTCATGATATCAAAATCCTCAGCACCTCCTCGTTCTGTGTCCCTCTATACCAATCCTGTGTATTTGCCAAGGTGCCTTTGAACGCCCTTAATATACCTGCTTCCACAATCTCCCCTGGAAACTCGTTCCAAGCACGCACCACTCTGTCTCCAAAACCTGCTTCGCACATTACCTCTAAAATGTTATCCACTGGCCTTAAGCCTATGCCCCCTGGTGACTGACCCCTCCACCCTTGGAAGAGTGGCTGCCCATCCACTCTATCCATAATCCTCATAATATTGCAGACCCTCTATCAGTTCACCCCTCAACCTATGTTTCCCTAATTAAAACAGTCCGAGTCTATTCAGCCTCTCCCAATGTCGAACACCTTCCAGGCCAGGCAACATCCTGGTAAATCCCGGCTGCACAAAGCCGCCAACTCTTTCAGGTTATGTAGTTCTCCAATCGGGAGGAGGGCCGGATATGGCGTCCTGGTGATTTGGGTCAGGCCACGATTGACGGTGATTTGGCGGATGTGATGAGGTTTCTTGTCTATGTGATATGCCACGTCCCAGTTGCACTGTGGGTGTTTCTGGGCGTATAATTCACTCCCGTACCACCCCACCCCCGCCTAAATCGTTCAGAGTAACTGTCAACGTACAGATGCCGAATCGTAAAATATTCGGGAAAGGGAAAGTGAAAGCGACAGGGAGCATGGAGTTAAATGGCAAGATACGCAGGAGGATAACATGTAGGCAGGTGGATTTAAGCTTGAGGCAGACTAGGAATTCAACAAAAAGGAAGGATAACTTTGGACATCTTAGGACTTCCAATATCTGTAATGATAAAAAAGTTAGCATTAAGGCACTTTACCTGAATTCTCGTAGCATTTGTAACAAAGTAGACGAACTAATGGCACAGATTATCGTGAATGATTATGATGTGGTAGGCATCACAGAGACATGGCTGCAGGGGGTTCAGGACTGGCAGTTAAACATCCAAGGATATACAACCTATCGAAAAGACAGGGAGGTGGGCCGAGGGGTTGGGGTTGCCTTGTTAGTTAAGACAAAATTAATCTATGGCACTAAACGACATAGGGTCGGATGATGTGGAGTTTGTGTGGGTTGAATTGAGGAACCACAAAGGCAAAAAAACCATAATGGGAGTTATGTACAGACCTCCTAACAGTGGTCAGGACCAGGGGCGCAACATGTACCGGGAAATAGAAAAGGCATGTCAGAAAGGCAAGGTCACGGTGATCATGGGGGACTTCAATATGCAGGTGGATTGGGTAAATAACGTAGCCAGTGGATCAAAAGAAAAGGAATTAATGGAATGCTTACAAGATGGCTTTTTGGAACAGCTTGTCATGGAGCCCACAAGCGAGCAGGCTATTCTGGACCTAGTGCTATGTAATGAACCAGACTTTATCAAAGATCTTAAAGTAAGGGAACACTTAGGAAACAGCGATCATAATATGGTTGAGTTCAGTCTGCAGTTTGAAAGAGAGAAGGCAAAATCGGATGTAATGGCGTTACAGTTAAATACAGGTAATTACGAGGGCATGAGAGAGGAACTGGCGAAAATCGACTGGAAGCAGACCCTAGTGGGGAAGACAGCAGAGCAAAAATGGCAGGAGTTTGTATGCATAATTGAGGACACTGTACAGAGGTTCATCCCCAAGAAAAGAAAGATTATCCGGGGAGGGATTAGACAGCCATGGCTGACAAAGGAGGTCAGGAAATGTATCAAAGAAAAAGAGAGATCCTATAAAGTGGCCAAAAGCACTGGGAAATCAGAAGATTGGGAAGGCTACAAAAACAAACAGAGGTTAACAAAGAGACAAATAAGGAAGGAGAGGATCAAATATGAAGGCAGGCTAGCCAGTAATATAAAAATGATAGTAAAAGTTTCTTTCAATACATAAGAAACAAACGACCGGCCAAAGTAGACATTGGGCCAATTCAAACTGATTCCGGAAGGCTAGTGATGGGAGACGAGGAAATGGCTGGAGATCCTAATTAGTACTTTGCGTCTGTCTTCACAGTGGAAGACATGAGTAATATCCCAAAAATTATAGAGGGTCAGGGGGCTGAGTTGAGTATGGTTGCCATTACAAAAGAGATGGTGCTAAAAAAGCTAAAAGGTCTTAAAATTGACAAATCTCCTGGCCCCGATGGGCTACACCCTAGAGTTCTGACGGAGGTGACTGAAGAAATAGCGGAAGCGTTGGTTGAGATCTTGAAAAAATCACTAGAGTCAGGGAAATTCCCGGACGATTGGAAGATCGCTGTTGTAACCCCCTTGTTCAAGAAAGGATCAACACAAAAGATGGAAAATTATAGGCCAATTAGCCTAACCTCGGTTGTTGGTATAATTCTAGAATCAATCGTTAAGGATGAGATTTCTAAATTCTTCGAAGAGCAGTGTCGGATTAGAACAAGTCAACATGGATTTAGTAAGGGGAGGTCGTGCCTGACGAACCTGTTAGAATTCTTTGAGGAGGTGACAAGTAGGTTAGACCAGGGAAACCCAGTGGATGTGGTCTATCTGGATTTCCAAAAGGCCTTTGATAAGGTGCCACACCGGAGGCTGCTGAGTAAGGTGAGGGCCCACGGTGTTCGAGGTGAGCTACTGGCATGGGTTGAGGATTGGCTGTCTGACAGAAGGCAGAGAGTTGGGATAAAAGGTTCTTTTTCGGAATGGCAGCCGGTGACCAGCGGTGTCCCACAGGGTTCAGTGTTGGGGCCGCAGCTGTTCACCATATATATTAATGATCTGGATGAAGGGACTGGGGGCATTCTAGCAAAGTTTGCCGATGATACGAAGTTAGGTGGTCAGGCAGGTAGTGCTGAGGAAGTGTGGAGGCTGCAGAAGGATCTAGACAGTTGGGAGAGTGGTGCAGGAAATGGCTGATGCAATTCAACGTGAGAAAATGTGAGGTCTTGCACTTTGGAAAAAAGAATCCAAGCATAGACTACTTTCTAAACGGTGAGAAAATTCATAATGCCAAAGTACAAAGGGATCTGGGAGTGTTAGTCGAGGATTCCCTAAAGGGAAACATGCAGGTTGAATCTGTGATTAAGAAAGCGAATGCAATGTTGTCATTTATCTCAAGAGGGTTGGAATATAAAAGCAGCGATGTGCTACTGAGCCTTTATAAGGCTCTGGTTAGGCCCCATTTGGAGTACTGTGTCCAGTTTTGGGCCCCACATCTCAGGAAGGACATACTGGCACTGGAGCGTGTCCAGCGGAGATTCACACGGATGATCCCTGGAATGGCGGGTCTAACATATGATGAACGGCTGAGGATCCTGGGATTGTATTCATTGGAGTTTAGAAGGTTAAGGGGAGATCTAATAGAAACTTACAAGACAATACATGGCTTAGAAAGGGTGGACGCAAAAAAACTGTTTCCGTTAGGCGAGGAGACGAGGACCCGTGGGCACAGCCTTAGAATTAGAGGGGGTAAATTCAGAACAGAAATGCGGAGACATTTCTTCAGCCAGAGAGTGGTGGGCCTGTGGAATTCATTGCCGCGGAGTGCAGTGGAGGACGGGACGCTAAATGGCTTCAAGGCAGAGATAGATAAATTCTTGATGTCGCGAGGAATTAAGGGCTACGTAGGTGGAGTTGAAATGCCCATCAGCCATGATTGAATAGCGGAGTGGACTCGATGGGCCGAATGGCCTTACTTCCACTCCTATGTCTTATGGTCTTATGGTCTTATTATCAATTAAAATCGCTCGTGTGCGATGTTCCTGAGCCCATGATAATTGTCCAGGGAAACTTTTCAGCACTGCATCGTTGCAGTCGTCCGGCCCCCACCTCCCACTCCCAGATCACCCGTCCTTAAATATGAAGCTGGGGAACCTGGATATTCTGAGCCGAGTTCTTCCAGTTAACATTCAAGCGGACAACTTGATGAATTGCTCGTATTTCAGACTCGATTTAACAAAGCAGACTGTGAACATGTTCAATCCATAACGTTAAAGGTTCAAAAATTTAAACTTAAATAAACAATTTTCCTACCAATATATGTCTCCCTCACTCTTGAAATTACATGCAGCTGAGACGTTTCCTAAAATGTCTGCCGTCTTATAGCATCTGGCACGTCCTTTCTCGCTTTCTGTCTCTCCCTTCTGCCACTCTGCGTCTCTATATATCGGTCTCGCTCTCTCTCCGTCTCTCACCGCCTCACTCTCTCCATCCTCTCTAGCCACATCTTTCTGCGTGTGTTCCTCTCTCCGTCTCTCTCACGGTTTCTTCCTCTGTTTGCCTTTCTGTATCTCTCTCTCGCGTCCCTCTCTCCATCTCAATCTCTCCGTCCCTCTGTGGCCATCTTTCTCCCCATCTTTACCTTTCTCTCCATCTGCACCTCTGTCCCGCTCTCTTGTCTGGTTCTCTCTCCGTCTGTCTATCTCTGTTTCTATTCTTCTGTTGTCTCTCCCGCCCCTGTGTCCGTTTCGCTGACTCCGTCTCTGTCTTTCTCTCGCCGCCTCTCAGTTTCTTTATCTCGCTGTTCCGATCTTGGATTCTGTCTCCGTCTCTGTCTCACTTTCTCTCTCCGTTTCCTCTTCCCCTCTCCCAATCTCCCTCTCACTTTGTCTCACTTTCTATCCATCTGCCTCCCACTCCCCCTGTGCTATTCTATCACTCCCTCGCTCACACATTCGCTATCTCTCCGTTGTCAATCTCTGTCTCTCTCTATCTCTGTCTCTCTCCACGTCTCTGTCTTTTCTTGCTATTCTATCTGTCGCTCTCTTCTCTCAATCTCTCGCCCTCTCTATTGATATAGTACTCTCTCCATCTCATTCTCTGCCACTCTCTGATATCTCTCTCGCTCCCTCTCTCTCGACGTCGTTCGATCACTCTCATACTTTCACAAACACTTCATTTAATTGCCGCTGCCTCTTTGCTTATTGCGTTCATTCTGCCCGTCCCGCACCGTCAAACTTTCTTGATGAAGATCAGAATTAACATCGTCCTACACGAAGCAATTCCAAACTCATTCCAATTTACAAAAAGCATTCACGCCAGCTGGTGACTGTCAATCGTCTGAATAAAGAATGACACTTCAAATAGAATGCACACAAATGCGAGTTTGCTTCTATAAAATCCTCCGTCAACTTGGCATGTTAAACCTATGATTAAATACAGCAATAAATAGGGAACAGCTTATAAACAATCGTCTGGGTTGAGCTTCCGCTAATTGTGAACTGGTTGACGCGTATATGAGCAGCAAGATCGAAAACAATGTGATCAAAAACAAAATTGTGCATCAGAAAGGAATATAGGATTGACTGCATGACTAGGGGAACTGAAGTGAGGAATTCAGAGAGATACTGGCTCTGACAGAACCCACCTTCTTGCCACGGCTAAAAATACACAAAGAATTTTACACAACTGCAAGCATTGTAAACATCTATCATTTACTTAGAGAACATTAAATGGAGGCAGAATGAAGTGTTCCTGGAGATCATTCTATTCGGACCAAGCTCCACTGCAGTGGCGACATGAATATGAATCATTTTTTAAAATTCTTCCAAGCACCTGAAAATGACATAGACACAATAATGCAATGCAGTAGGTCGCCCATGAGAAATGAACATCAGGTCAGAATTCGCGGAACTAATCGAATTCATGGAATTCGCCCAAACACCTGCATGTTACCTGAATTGGTCGTAATAAATTTCCCCTTCGTGTCGGAAGATGTCTCGGTTGGTGTATTTGAAGTGCTAAACTATCGCTTAGGGTCTAAGAATGCACAGGTTAGATGTGGTTGCGGGAATCGGTGCATGGGCGAGGGGGGGGGGGCGGCGATTATGCCTATATATGGTGTTCTACAAGAGCACCTGTGCAGACACGCTTGCCAGATGGACTCCTCTACATTGTGGGCACCCTATGGTATCCTATGGACTATTGGTCCCAATTGGCCGTCATTCATCTGAAAATGACAGCCAATGCAGGGATCGCGACTGACCAATCAGCATCGTCATTCAATTGGACTGTCGTTCCCAATTTCCTGTCTTTGTTCAGAAATCTGCGTTTTTACATCAGATTTCAGAGACGATATTGGACAGTGGACAACAGAAAATCAATCTCTTCAAACAGCTGACTAGCCGACCCAAGGTGGTTATGCCTCTTCTGACTCGTGCTCCGGGGAGAAAGGCTCGCACTTTCAAGCCCTTACCTTCGTTTTCCTCACGATACTCCTTCACGGATAGAAACGCAAAAAGTGTTGAAGTTGCGGCTGTGGAACACACTGCGAGGTGACTGTGACCGTGACATCAGTGTGGCTTCTTGGTCACATTGCGAAACAGACTTAATCCCACCGGGATTAAGTTTCCTTCTTAGATTCCCCATCAAAACACAACAGTCAATTTCGCCCTGTCAATTCAGACTTGGAATTGTTATCAGAACTCCACAGTTCAGCTAAGCAGATATGTCTCTGCAAAACCGCTTGGGATGTGATTTATTCTAACCGCATCCTGTACCGTTGAAACAAACACTGAGCCTTGGCCCCATCTCCAGCGTCCAGGCTTCTTCATTTCCGGCAGGCGGAAGTGTAAGCATTGCATGTGTGGACTGGCACAATGGGAGCCAGGGGACCAAGGTGGAGGGAGGGGGGGGGGGGTGGTCTCAATACCATTCGAAATGTTGAGCCTTTTTCTTGTCTTACTTCACCACGATTAACCATTGATGTCCCAACAGTTTAGGCAACTGTTTAAAAATGAACAAAATACACTGTTTCGATTCATGAGCTTTTGTTGCATAAACCGGAGGTTATCCCTGAATCCGCATCGCTGAGCCTCTCCATCAAACGTCATTACTTGTCTCTCCGTAACTCGTCATTGACAGGTCTGCCAGGTCTGCCAGCACCAATATGCCATTCGTACTTTCGACACATGGCCTGTGCTGCCGGGGCCCTTGTCCCTCGTGGTGATGTATCTGTGATCTTGGTAAAACAAATACGTACATTGCCTGAGGGATCGCTGAGCGCATTTTGTCCATTGTCTTTTCCCGGAGCAACAATTAGTGCTCTCCACAAATTCAGTGCAGTGACGAGCAGCTTCTGGATCTCTTACATTTCGGCCGTTATTCATCCCCACCCCATGTCTCAATGTCAATCATGCATTAGCAGAATCATGGTCGCAGTGCAGTCAAAATTAGATGTCAGACAGGAACATCGGATTTGTGCGGGGTACTGAGGGAGGCACCGGAAAGGAGACATTTAAAAAAACAACAGGGGGTTGAGCAAAGAAGCGAGGTTGAGAACAGAGGTGAACAGGGCCGGTGAAGGAGGGTCTTTGGGTTTGCACCTTCAGATGGAAGTCTCGCGCTCGCAAGGAATACGATTGAAGGATAACCAAGTGTGAAGGAGGAAGTGGCTGCGGCGATTAGCCTTGTGCCGGGAGCGGGATGGAAGTGGGGAGAGGGCAGGTAAGGAGGCGGCATAGCCGATGTGTAGGATGTGTTTGGGAACGGGGGTGGTGGGGATCGATCACAGATGCGTCCTTTTGAAGAAAGGGATTGTGGAAGGAACGAAAGAGTATTGAGGGCGGCCTCTAGTGGGGACTGTTGGGGGAGCCTCCGGTGAGAGTACTGACATGCTGCCAGTGGGGTGACTTGGTTTTCACATGATTGAAACGTTTGAGGGCCGGGATGACTTTCCAGCTGGAGAAACATCTCCGTGTGAAAAGTCAGGTTACGCTGGCGAAGGGATGGTGGGGAAATAGTACAACTTGGTGTTCAGCGAAAGTCGCGCACCTCCAATTTCCTACTTGACGCCATCCCAATCTCACAGCTACTGTTTGGTCGTCTGTACACAACCCCAACTGACGATTTTTACCCTCTGATGTTCCTCTGCCCCACCCTTACAATTCCACACCGTCGAGGCTAATGTGCTTGCTTGCTTGCGTTAATATCCTCTGAAACCAGCAACAGAACCCCATCTCCCTATCATTTCCTTCTATCTTGTCTGAATATTGAATTCACCGGTATGTTGAGTTCCTATCCTTGGTAACACCGAAACCAGGTCTCTGTGATCCCAGATGCATCATACCTGTTAGTGGTTGTGAGCGCAGTCAATTCATCAACCGTATTAGAAATGTTCCTGCCTTTGAGACACAGAGCCTTCTCTCTTTTTTTTTGCACTGATTGCCCTTTTAGCAATATGACATAATTTGACAATTTTTGATTTTGTTTCTGGTTTTCTGGCTTACATTTTTCCCTTTTTTGCCATTTGTTTTCAGTCCCCACCTTACATCCCAATGACTTCATGCATCTGTTCACAGCCCCTTCCCCGCCATATATTTTATATCCTCTCCAAGTGCACGAGCAAACATTCCCCCATGGACATTGGTTGTGGTCCTGCCCAGATGAATGCCGTCCACAGAACAAAGAACAGAGAAAAGCACAGCATAGGATCAGGCATTTCGGCCCTCCAAGCCCGTGCCGACCATGCTGCCCAACTAAAGTACAATCTTCGACACTTCCTGGGTACGTATCCCTTTATTCCCGTCCTATTAACGTATTTGTCAAAATGCCCGTTAAATGTCACTATTGTCCCTGCTTCCACCACCTCCCCCGGCAGCTAGTTCCGGGCACCAACTATCCTCTGTGTAAAAAAACTTGCCTCGTACATAACCCTTTGATAACCTCGTAGATTAACCTTGCTCCTCGCACCTCAAACCTATGCCCCCTAGCAATTGACCCCATACCCTGGGGAAAAGCCGCTAACTATCCACTCTGTCTATGCCCCTCATAATTGTGTACACCTGTATCAGGTCGCCCCTCAGCCTCTAGCGTTACAGTGAGAACAAACCGAGTTTATTCAACCGCTCTACATAGCTAATCCAGTTTCAACTTGCCCCACCTCCCTCAGAACCGGTTCCAATGTCCCAGGAATTTTAATCCCTCCCTCTTGCAGCAACCCGCAAAACACGTATTCATCATATCTATCGTGTCAATCCTACTCAGACTAGCATTTGGTAGCAAACAATGGTTAGTAATTTTGAGGCCCTACTTTTTAGTTGAACTCCTAAGTCCCACATTCCAGCTTGTCGGACCTGATCCTGTTTTTTAGGAACACCATATGGGCCAATATTCAGCACGGCAGCTGGTTGTTCACACACTCCCCCCTCCAGAATGTCCTGCAGTAGCTCCGAGACAGCCTTGACCCTTGCACCACAGAGTTCATAAAGCGTTCACAAGATATATGAGTTGAATTAAACCATTCTGCCCATCGTATCTGTCCTGCAGTGGCTGCACACCATCCAGGAGTCTCCTTTGCTGTAGCAGTAAGGCCTGTCTATTCCCCTTACCATTGAGTCTCCCATCACTATAGCTCTGCCAGTCTTTTTTCTGCCCTTCTGTGCAGCAGAGCCAGCCACGGTGCCTTGAACCAGACTGCTCCAAACTTCCCCCAGTGAGGTATTTCCTCCAATGGTATCCTTAATAATGCATATATTTTGGAGCGAGAAGACTGCAGTAGACCCTTGCACTGTCTTTCCATTCTCCCTCCGCCTGGTAGACACCCATTCCCTATCTTCCTGGGTAATTGTTACCTGGGGTGTGGTCAACCTACTGAATGTGCCACCACGCTCCGAAATGAATCCATGCGCAGCTCCTGAGTTGTCTAGCGGCCTAACAGGTTCTGCACTGGACACACTTCCTGGATATGAAACAGTCAGGGATACTGGAAGGGTCCCTCAATTCCCACATCGCATAGGAGAAACACGACATGGCTCTGTGATCTCAAGCCACTAACTCTTAAGTTAACTTTACAACAACGCTAGGAGAGAATGATTGAAAGAAAATGATAAAACCTATAAATACAAATGAAATTTCACAACATTTTAGGCTGCAATAACCTTTCTGGCAGCCTCTATGTATTATTTAGAGGGGGAGCGAAAGGTGGAAACACTTCATGGCTTACCTCCTTTGACACTGGATTCTTCCTTGATCCGCTGTTCAGTCGTGGTGACTGCGTCATCTATTCCCAGAATGCACCTCGGTGATGTCACTCTCTGCCGCACTCTGCTGGAATTGTTTCCTCCTGTTTTCTTAGAGGAGGGAAGGACGGTCACAGTACAGTGTGTATTGTATGTCATTCATGTCTGGCACAAAAGAAAATGGGGTAACAGGGGCAATCCATGGCTTACAAAGGGAATTAGAAATAGTATCTGGTCTAAGGACGAAACACACAGATTAGCTAAAAATTAATACGTCTGAGGATTGGGGCAGTATATAATTCAGCAAAGAAGGACGAAGAGATTGATTAAGAAGGGCAAAGTACACTACGAAAAGAAACTTGCAGGGAACATAAAGACTGACAATAAGAGTTTCTACACATATATGAAGAGAAAGAGATTGGTAAAGAGAAATGCAGACAGAAACAGGGGAATGCAGAATTTGGGACAAAGAAATGGCTGAGCAATTACATACACACTTTGGTTCTGTTTTCACAAATGAGGATACAAATCAGATCCCACAAACGTTGGAGAATGAAAGGTGTAGTGAGAGGCAAGCACTGAGCGAGATCAACAAGAGTAGAGAAATCGTGTTGGGAAAAATGATGGCATTGACGGCGAATACATCCCAGGGACTTAGAATCTGCATCCCACAGTGGTTACGGAGGTGGCTCTGGCAATAGTGGATGCATTCGTTGTCATTTTCCGTGATTCTATAGTCTTTGGAACTGTCCCGGCAGATTAGAGGGTATCTCACGTCTCTTCCATATTCAAAAAGGGAGGTAGAGAGAAAGCAGGGATTTATAGACCAGTAGTCGAATGCTCGAATCCATTATCAAGGAATTTATAGCGAAACATTTCGAAAGCAGAGGCTGGATCAGTCAGACAGAATGGATTTATGAAGAGAACATGAATTGTTTGAAAGGCAACTAGTACAGTCGACAGGGGGTAGCCAGTCGATGTGGTGTATTGGACTTTCAGCAGGCGTTTGGCAATGTCCCGCATTAGAGATTATTGTGCAAAATTGAAGCGCATGGGATTGGGGGAAATGTATTGAGGTGGACAGAAAACTGGGTGGCAGAGAGAAAACAAAGAGTAGGGATTAATGGGTCATTTTCAAATTGGCAGGCAGTAGCCAGTGGGGGTACCACAAGGATCGGTGCTGGGACCCCAGCAATTCACAATATATATTAATGATTTGGATGAGGGAACAAAATGCAACATCTCAGAATTTGCAGATGATACCAAATTAGGCGAGAGGGTGAATTCTGACGAGAATGTGGCGATCGTATAGCATTATCTGGACAGGTTGGTCGAGTGGGCAAACCAAAGGCAGATGCAATATAATTTGGGCAGCTGTGAGGTTATTCATTTTGGAAGCAAAAACAGGTTGGCAGATTATTACCTGAATGGTTGTAAATTGGGAGAGTGGAGTGTGCAGCGGGACCTGGAAGTTCTTGTGCACCATTCGCTAAAGGTAAGCATGCAGGTGCAGCAGGCGTTAAAACATGTGAATGATATGTTGGCCTTCATTGCAAGCGGTTTCGAGTACAGTAGTTATGATGCGTTGCTGGAATTGCACGGTGCTTTAGTGAAGCCACACTTGGGGTATTGTGTGCAGTTTTGGTCTCCTTCTCTGAGGGAGGATGTTCTTGCTCTCGAGGGAGTGGGTCTTGCTCTCGAGGTTGTGCAGCAAAGGTTTACTTGACTGATTCCAGGGAGGGCCGGACTGTCATATGAAGAATTATTGTCACGAGTAGGCTTCAATTAAGTTACTGTGAAAAGCCCCGAGTCGCCACATTCCTGCGCCTGTCCGGGGACGCTGGTACGGGAATCGAACCATGCTGCTGGCCTGCTTTTTCTGCTTTACAAGATAGCGATTTAATCCAGTGAGCTAAACCAGCCCCTATTTGACTAGGTTGGAGTAGTTCTCCCTGGAGTTCAGAAGAATGAGGGGGGATCTCATAGAGACTTATAGAATTCGAACAATTCTAGACAGTGTTTCTGCCGGGAAGTTGTTACCAATGATGGGTGTGTCCAGAACCAGGTGTCACAGCCTGAGGATTTAAGGTAAACCATTTCGCATAGTTAAGGAGTCATTTCTTCACACAAAGAGTGGCGAGTCTGTGGAATTCATTACCGCAGGAAGAAGTTGATGGTAAAACTTCGAATATAATCAAGAGGCGGCTGGATATAGCACTTGGGGAGAATGGGATCAAAGGCTATGGGGAGAAGGCAGAATTACGCTACTGAGTTGGATGATCAGCCAGGATCGTGATGAATGGCGGAGCAGGCTCGAAGGGCCAAATAGCTTCCTCCTCCTCCTATCGTCTGTGCATCTATGTATCTATGGACATGGGATTCCGATCTATTCTGACCTCTGAGCCTGTGACTCTCCCACAGTCATGCTTGTGGGTGGAAAATGCAACAAGATATTTCGGCGTGTTTTCAACCAAAGCTACAGGTCATAACACTCCTTCGGTTTCACAGTAAACAAAGTCCCCTTCGCGGTATCCCTTCTGTGATCATCATCTCTCTCTCTGCCCACTCGTTAATTGTACAGTGGTTCTCAGGTCCACCAAGACCTCATGAGCCACTATAAAATCGGTGCCTATTATTCCCTTCCCTGCCTGCTCACAACAACACAATTCCACTGAGTTAAGTGTTTGAATTCGGATGGACAGTGGGGCAGAGAGAAACCCAACCTTCTCGTTTCCTGCGAAGCCGACAAGGCTGCAGGGTACCGTGTTGTATATAGGAGATGCTCCAGGATTGTCCGTGTGGACTATGGTGTTGGAGCTACCTGTGTCCAATAAGTAATTCCCTGGTACATCCTGTACTTTCATCCGGACCCATGGCCGACCGCACGGGCCATATTCTAGTGAGCACAGTTAAGTGGGCTGGTTCCAGGGCATTCGTAAGGGTGTCTGTGATTTGGTCACTGGTGTGCTCTGGCCTGTTGCCATAGCTACCTGTCCGGGTTGAGTGGCGTTAGCTTGTATGAACGACATCAGCTCTTTGATTGGAAACATCCCAAATCCTGGTTCCCGTCTGTGCAGTTGAGGTTATTACTGCAGGAGCCTACTCCCCAAATTGCTTGAAATGAAAATGAAAATCGCTTATTGTCACGAGGCGGCTACATATGAAGTTACTGTGAAACGCCCCTAGTCGCCACATTCCGGCGCCTGTTCGGGGAGGCTGTTACGGGAATCGAACCGTGCTGCTGGCCTGCCTTCGTCTGTTTTTTCCAAAGCCAGCGATTTAGCCCTGTGAGCTAAACAGCTTGTTGGGGATTCTGCAGTCTCTCTTGTTGTGACCAGGCTTTCCACACCCAGAGCACAGTGGCTGCTTATCAGCTGTCCTCCTGTTTCCATTCCCTTCTCCTAATTGTTGCTGGTGCAGTTTCACCACCTCTCCCCTGGCGGCCTTTTCCCCTCCTTCACCATTGCGGTATGCTCGGATGAGCTTCCTCATCACCTAATTCTCCCTAAGATCCTGGTCTTGGGGGTCAAAACAATTTTCAGCCGTGGCTCTAATTCTGTAAACAGTTTGGCCAGGAGTCTTTTCAGTAAGGGGGCTGTTCTCCCGTCTCAATTATTCCTGTCAAGAGCAGCTCCGCATGCTCCCTCATGAATTGTCCACATTCGGTCTGTGAACATGACTGGGCACTCTCCTACCTATTGCTTTGTCTCCCACACCCTGACAAATGGGTGACCCTGATTGAGCCACATCGCCTCTAAAACAGCAGCCTGAGCTGCCGCCACTGTAGCCGGACCTCCTGGATTCAGACAAATCCTCATAGAGCCTCTCTTCATTCCCAGCCTGGCTCCAGCAACCCCTTCATGTTCCCTGAGATGGCTCTCCAGCTTAATTTTCCTCTCCAGTTTTGCCACCAGCTCGGACAGTCACACTAACCAAACTGCATTTTCTCGATTTTTTAATCGTAGTTTTTGCTTTCAATCCACTCAGCTGCACCTTCCAGTCCTAAAATACTATTTACAAAGCAAGAGACTAAACGGCACATTGGAAATTCTTCCATGTACAAAAATATACGTACACACCTGCAAACATATATCCACTCACCCACCCGAAGCTCAACAATCTAGCCTAATTGGGAGCTTCTGTGGGCTGGGGGAGTACCCTCACCGTTCCGAGGAAGAATACTTAAAACTGTCACGGATGTCTCGGGCTCTTCCTCAAAACTGGCTGGTCCGTGTGGCTGCCGGTCGGTGAGCCTAATATTCCTTCGATCTCGTGGTCTGGCAGCAGCCTCACAGAAGGTGGCGAGGGCGCCAAGCAGGGGAGGGCGAACGAGAGTCCCAATAACCCGTATTTTTAAGGGCAGAAACCTGAATGGAGCTGACTGACCCCTCCCACAGGTGAGTTCCAGAACAAAGGCTAGCTCATTGCTGAAAGGATGAAAATAAATTTGATCAATGTCCACACAAAATATTCCATCATGTCTCCGGAAACAGCTCTCTTGAAAACGTCTCTTGGATGGGGACAACTTTGATCGTTTTTCCACTAGAGCAATGTGATTTCGGATGGCCAGGACAGAACTGATTTAAATCTCATTGTTTCTTTCTGAGTGAGTACGGGCCGTGATCGTCCCGCAAAATATTCTGTTTGTCTGAGATGAGTCTTTGGGATGGATATTCTGCTGTCTGCCTGGAAATATGGATTCCTTTTTGCTGTCCAGCACAATTGTCAAATGTCCTTTGCAACCTTGACCAGTTCAGTTTGTACCGCCGATGAGTTGCTGTGACTTACAAAGGTGGGATTCTGTGATTTAGGGAGGAGCGTGTGATACTGGGGTGTCGAGGTTGGATGGTGTGATAATGGGTTGGGGGCTGTGATTATGGGGTGTGGGATGGAGAGTCTGATAGTGGGGTGTGGGGGGTGGAGTGTGTGATACTGGGGTGTGGGTCTGGTGGGTGTGATACTGAGGCATGGGGTTGGAAGTTGTGATACTGCGGTGTGGGTGTGGAGGGTGTGATACTGGGGTGTGGGGTTGGAGGTTGCGATACTGGGTGTGGAGTGGCTGGTTTGAAACTCGGGTGGAGCGTGTGATACTGGTGTGTGTGGTTGGTGGGTGTGATATTAATTTGTGGGTGGAGGGTGTGATATTGTGGTGAGTGTGGAGGGAGTGATACTAGGCTGTGGTGGTGTAGCGACTGATACTAGGGTGTTGGGGTGGAGCGTGTGCTTTTTTCTTGTGGGGTGTGAGTTGGAGAGTGTGATACTCGGGTGTAGGGGTGGGGTGTGTGGTTGTGGGTTGGTGGGTGTGATATTGGTGTATGGTCGTGGGGGATGTGTCGGTGTGGTGAAAGGCTATCCACCAGCGGGTTGTGCGTGACACCCACCCCAGCCAGCACCGTGAGCTGCCCCCCCCCCCCCCCCCGACAGCCGTCCATGTGCCCCTCCCCAGCCAGCCTCACGAGTGAACTCCTGCCTGGCTTGCCAGTTCCCACCTGCCAGTGCGCTCCCAGACCCCCACACCCAAAGCCTGCCCTGCCAGTGCTTGCATTACACAGCCAGCACTGACAGTGCTCCCCAACACCCCCACACCCAGCCTTGACAATGCTGCCCATACACCCCACAACCAGCCCTGCCAATGTTCCTCCACCACCACACAGCCAGCACTGCCAGTTCTTCCCCGCCACAGCCAGTTCTGCCAGTCCCCCTCCCACAGCCAGCACTGCCAGTGAACCCCCCACAGCCAGCCCTGCCAGTGCTGCCCCCCAACCACCAACGCCACCTCAGCTGGTGCTCCACCACCCCCCCCACACTCAGCCTTCCTAGTGTCAGGGGTCCTTCCCCATCCCCACTACTTCCACGACTGGCAGTGCACCTCCAACGCCGTCAGCTCGTTATGCCAGTGTTCCCCCACACCACACAGCCAGCACGGCAAGTGCTCCCCATCCACAGCCAGCCCTGCCAGTTTCCCTTCACCATCTCACAGGCATCACTGCCAGTACTCCCCTCACGGCCATGCCTGCCAATGCCCGTCCACGCCCAGCCAACTCTGCCAGTGCTCCCGATCGCCCCCACATCCAGCACTGCAAGAGCACCCACAAACCATCCCCCCCACACCCAGGTCTCCCAGTGCACCCCAACCCATCCACAGCCAGCCCTACCAGCGCTCCCGTACCCCCACAGTCAGCACTGCCAGTGCTCCCCCACCCACCCACAGCCAACACGGCCAGTGCTAACCCATACAGACAGCACTGCCAGTGCTCGACCTCGCATCCAGCACTGCCAGTGCGACAACCACCCCCCACATCCAGCACTGCCAGTGGTCCCCCTCCCACAGCCAGCCCTGACAGTGGTCCCCCCCCCACAGCCAGCCTTGCCAGTGATTCCCCAACGGGCACAGGTAATCAAATCTTCACGGATCCATAGATCGGGGTAACCACAGGTTCAGGAGGTGTGAATTGTCTCAAGCCTGGACAGTTGTTAGGATTTTCAAGACCACGACAGATGGTGTGGGATGAATGTAATGCGACATGAATACAAGATCCCGGTTGACGCCGCACTCAAGTGTGCGGAACTTGACTGTAAGTTTCTGCGTGGCAATTCTGCGTTGTCGCGCGTCCTGAAGGCCGCCTTGGAGAACGCTTACCTGGAGATAAGAGGCTGAATGCCCTTGGCTGCTGGTGTTCCCCGACTGGGAGGAACTTTTCCTGCCTTCTGATTGTCGTGCGATGCCCGTTCATTCGTTGTCGCAGTGTCTGCATGGTCTCGCCAATGTACCACGCGTCGGGACATCCTTTCCTGCAGCGTATGAGGTATACTACATTGGTCGAGTCGCACGAGTATGTACCGCATACCGGGTGGGTGGTTTTTCTCACGTGTAATGGCGGTATCCATGTTGATGATCTGGCGCTTCTTGCAAGATTGCCAAGGCGGGGTTGTGTGATGTCGTGGTCGCTGTTCTGAAGGCTGGGTAGTTTGCTGCAAATATGGTTCGTTTGAGGTTGTGCGGTTGTTTGAAGGCAAAATGTTAATCTTCATCGATGACGTTTTGAAGGCTGCGAAGAAGACGTCGTAGTTTCTCCGCTCCAGGAAAGTACTGGACGGCGAAGGGTACTCTGTCAGTTGTGTCCCATGTTTGTCTTCTGAGGAGGTCGGTGTGGTGTTTTGCTGTGGCGTATTGCAACTGTCGATCGATGAGTCGATTGCCATATCGCGTACGTACGAGGGCATGTTTATGCTTCTGTAGCTCGACCAGTCGCGAACAGTGCTCCCCCACACAGCCAGCACTGCTACTGCTCCCTCCACAGTCAGCACTGCCAGTGCTCCCACTACCGCCCACAAACAGGTTTGCCAGTGCACCCCTCATTCAGCCAGCCCTTACAGTGCTCCACCCACAGCCAGCCCTGCCAGTGCTCCCCCACGGACAGTTCTGCCAGTGCTCCACCCACCACCACAGTCAGCCCTGCCAGTGCCCCCCCCCCTACAGCAAGCATTGCCAGTGTTCCCCGGCACCCCCCACATCCAGCACTGCCGGACCTCCCCCACCCCCCTACAGCCATGCACTGCGAGTGCTCCCCCCATCCTCCACGTCCAGCTCTCCAATGCTGCCACATCACCCACATGCAGCTCTGCCAGTGCTCCCCGCACCAGCTCACCCGGCTCACAACCACCCACCCATACTCAACCCTGCCAGTGCTTTTCCCACCCCACGCATCCAGCACTGCCAGTGTACCCCCAACCCCCCCCACCCCCAGTATTTCCAGTGCTTCCCATAGAGCAAGCTGTGCCAGTGCTCTCCGCACAGCCAGCACTGAGTGCTCCCCCCCAGCCAGCAGAAGGTGCGCCCCAAACCGCCTCCCGCACATCCAGCCATGCCAGTGCTCCCGCGTCGCCCCCCCCCCCCCCACACCCGCACAGCCAATCAGGCCATGGTGCTGACTCTGATGGCGCGACCAGCTGTCATTTTGAAATCGGAGTTTCCGATATTGCTGCGGCGGAGGCAGACACAACTTTGCATCTCTGATTGGCTGAACGTTCTGTCAGACAATGATCCCTGTTCCCGGATTGGCTACACGGTGTTGTCAGGTGGAACGGGGGAGCGCTGGTTGGCTGAGGCGACTTCCAACTTGCAGCTCGAGCTCCTGATTGTCTGAGGGGCTGTGAGTCAGCAGCTGGAGCTCCGAATTGGCGGAGAGGCTGTCGGTCAACCTCTGGATCTCCAGATTGGCTGAGAGGCTGTCAGTCCGCGGCTTGAGCTCATTATTAGCTGAGGGGCTGGCATTCTGTTTTATTTACACATTAATTTAATAATTGATGTAACCGGATATGTCACCGCTTTCTTGATCTGCTCCCTAAACCTGGACTGAGTCACCACATAAATAAATGTGTTTGTGCAGCAATTTAACTCCAGCATCATCCATCCGACTTCTTGTAAATTATATTGAGTATCGGTGAGGTAATATATTCCTCTCACATGGATATGGAAAAATGTAACAACATACAAAGTCCAGAGGAGAATGAAAGTTCCGGAGATGCTAAAGAGTAATATCATTGACTTCCTTCTGCTCTCCATCTCTGGGTCTGTGCGATTGTCTCCCTGACACTGAGCTTTCAGTGCCTTCCGGACGCGACTAGTGAGTAAAATGTGTCTGGCTGTCAGAGCGTTGATCAACAGGATTGAGAAGAATGGGATCAATGGGGTAAAAACTTTATTAAACCAGTTATATGCAATCCATCCAGGGTCAGTGTAAACGCTGCTCTTGATCCGACAGAACCACTGGACATTGTCGATTATCTTTCTCGGTCGAACTGTAAAATACCATGGGATGTTTTTTACACAGAGCAGGATGCCGGTTGTTGACAGAACCACAGCCGCAGTTTTCCCGGTGCAATATTTAGCTTTCATTTTCTGGCAGCAAATGGCAACAAATCGATCAAAGGAGAAAGTCAGGGTGAACCAGACAGAACAGTCCGCGGCTACAGACATCAGGACAATCTTAGCACTACACACAGGAGTGAGGGAAAGGAAATTCCAGGGGAAATAATAATAATTGATCCTGTCCAAAATGGGGACAATGATAATAAACAACAGATCCGCCGTTGCCATGGCCAGCAGGTAGCGAGTGGTACAGGTAGAGAGACCACACTTCCCCCGACGCAGAATCACAATTCCCAGTAAATTAACTGTCAGAGAGAGAAAGGAGAAGAGCCTGCTAAATAAAGGATAAAGCATCTCCCAGTCTGAATCAGGACATAATTTCAGCATCAATATAATCAATACAATGGACAGTGGGTGGGTGGCCCTTTTGAAAGAGGAGTGGTCTCAGAGATCAAAACGGGGCAGCAGGGTAGCATGGTGGTTGGCATAAATGCTTTACAGCTCCAGGGTCCCAGGTTCGATTCCCGGCTGTGTCACTGTCTGTGTGGAGTCTGCACGTCCTCCCCCTGTGTGCGTGGGTTTCCTCCGGGTGCTCCGGTTTCCTCCCACAGTCCAAAGATGTGCGGTTAAGGTGGATTGGCCGTGCTAAATTGCACGTAGTGTCCTACAAAAAGTAAGGTTAAGGGGGGGGGGGGGGGTTGTTGGGTTACGGGTATAGGGTGGATACGTGGGTTTGAGTAGGGTGATCATGGCTCGGCACAACATTGAGGGCTGAATGGCCTGTTCTGTGCTGTACTGTTCTATGTTCTATGTTCTAAAATAGCAGAGAGGGGAGTCGAAATGTAACTGCAGTGTTAAAGATGGGGTGGGGGAAGTGTGAATTGCAGCCCTGTCAGTTTGATGTCAGTGGGAGGAAATTGTTTATTATTCAGATATTTGGAGAGGTTACATTTCTCATTTAGTCTGATTTACAGGATTCACGCAGGCCGGCCAGGTTTCCCAAACCGGATACAAACATACCAGAGATTGTTATCACGGCTCAAATTTGTACCATACTCCGGATTGGGCTATTCCCTGGACTGAATTTCTGATGGGGTTGGATAACACTCCTGGTTTATTTGAATACCCCACGATCAAGGGAAAAAATAAACAAACGCAGGACCTTCCCTCTTCAGAATCATGGGAGGATTAGAAATATAGAATGAATAGTGCAAATGGAGGACATTCGGCCCATCGAGTCTGCACCGGCACTTGAAACGAGAAAATCAGTTAAGCCTACCCCATCCCCATAACCCAGTGACCCCATCTAAATTGATTGGAAACGAAACACAATTTATCTTGGCCAATCCACCTAATCTGCACATTGTGGGACTGTGGGAGGAACGTGGAGCACCCGGGTGAAACCCACACAGACACGGGGAGAACGTGCTGACTCCGCACAGACAGTGACGTAAGCCGTGAATCGAACCTGGGACGTTTGAGCTGTGAATCAACTTTGCCAAGCACTGTGCTGCGGTGCAGCCCCGCCTGTCCGGAATAGAGTGTATCCAGTCTCCAGAAAATTCCGAGCGCACGCCCCTACCAGGTTTAGTCATTAGTAAAGCTCCACCTCCTAGGTTTAGTCCATTGCCATGTCTCGAACATCCCAACATCACTGTTCCCAGGAATCAATCTTTCCCTATTTAGAAACAATCCCTGCCAAGCCTTTCTCAGAGATATTTCTGCCCCAGGGTTCACTTGGCCGGTATAGACTCTCTCCAGATTCTAGCCAGTTGCATTCAACGAAAAAGTAGGGACATTCCAAAACAGGAGTAATAGGGAGCAGAATGTTCCCAGTTAAAAGTTGTTGAAATTAAAGTTACGTCCTGCGGGATAGAACATAGCCCCTTCGGCCCTCGATGTTGTGCCGAGCAATGATCACCCTACTCAAACCCACGTATCCACCCGTAAGCCAACAACACCCCCCTTAACTTTACAGTACGCTACGGGCAATTTAGCATGGCCAATCCACCTAACCCGCACATCTTTGGACTGTGGGAGGAAACGAGAGCACCCGGAGGAAACCCACGCACACACGGTGAGGACGTGCAGACTCCGCACAGACAGTGACCCAGCCGGGAATCGAACCTGGGACCCTGGAGCTGTGAAGCATTTATGCTAACCACCATGCTACCGTGGCTCCCATTGTGATGTGACATCTCCAGCTTGCATTGGGCTTCACTGTATTTTTGCAGACGGTACTGGGAGCAGCGAATACAGCAGACCAAATTGAAGGAGCAGAAGTTAAACGCTGCTTCCCCAGAAATGAGAGTTTACTGCTGAGAACCATGAGTCGGGAGGCGGTAAAGGGACAGCTATTGCACCATCTGTGATTGCAGAGGAAGGTGGCGGGGGGAGTGAAAGGTGTGTGGGGTGTGATGGGGAAGTGGAGAAGGGTGCCGAGGAGCAATCGGTACCCGAGAGGTCCAGAAATTGAGGGGCGTGGTGGGAGAGATTTGAAGATTTGTTTCGTGGTGACATCACGCTGGAGTTGTCAGAAATGATGGAGGGTGATCCTTTCAATGCAGAGGCTGGAGGTGTCGAAAGTAAGGACAGTGAGACGCTATCATTTTTCCGGAGGGAGGGGATGTGTGAGGGTAAAGATGCGAGAAATCAATTGAGCATGATAGAGAGCCCTGTTAAGAAAAGAACAACCACCGGTAAGGAAAGGACAGACATGCCAGGCGGGCTATTTTCGAACACGTCATCATCAGAACAGAGGGTATGGAGACAGAGTGAGTGGGATAATGACATGCAGTCTTTACAGGGAGCAGGGTAGAGGATCTCTACACAGCCACAGTGTTGGGAAACGGAGCTGCAGAGGGGTTGGACATCCATAGTGACGATTAGGCAGATAGGGGCAGGGAAATTGACCTTTTTTATATGATATACGGCACCGGAGGAATCAGGAATCCTGGAATCCGCACAATGCAGGAGATAAGTCGGCCTTTAAGCCTGGACCAAACCACTGAATGAGTACCTCAACCAACCTCATTCAGCCTCCTATCACATTAACCCTCTTAGTCTAACCTACACATCTTTTTGGACACTGTGGATTAATTAAGCATGGCCATTCCACCAAATCTGCATATCTCTGGACTGTGTGAGGTAACCTGAGCATCCGGAGGAAACCCACACACATCCGGGGAGGATGTGCAAGGTGGAAATTGATCCGGGGACTCTGGTGCTGTGAGGCATCAATGCAACCCACTGTGTCACTGTGCCAACAATGTCGTTGGGAAGAGGCACAACTGAGCAAAACGGATAGAAATAAATGATCTTGGTGGGGCTGAAACAGGCCGAAATAATGGGTGTTCTGGGACTTTCCTGTTTGTGGATTTTGGGAAGGAGTTAGAAGCGGGAGTTTGATGCAGAATGTGTGGGGTTGTGGGACTATGATGTCCGAGGCTATGGACAGAAGATATCCAAAGTCGATATATCATGATGTTTGGCGGTTTTCTGCTGGTCCAGGGGGAGGTAGCAGAATGGGCCTGAGTTGCCGGTCAGCCTCTGTGAGGAAGAAGTCATTAAACCAGACATAATGGCACCACACTTGTGAGCAGCTTGGATCGCCAGGTCAGGGTTGGATATTAGAGAGAGGATTGGCGCAAGTTTAGAGTGAGTCAGGATAGAGTTGGTGAGAGGCACAGAGCAATTGAGACGGTCGATGTCGCACTGACGGAACTCAATGAAAACATCAAGAGCTGATAGGTGGCCCCAGGTTGGTGTCCAGGTAGAGGGGCATTCCTGGAAACGGATGGATTTCAACAACACAGTTTCATAAAATAGACAGTGAGAAACAGCAGAGAGAATATCATCTAATCACTGATCATCATCAGAACAATCACCAAAGAATGAAAAGGAGAAGTCGGTCTCCGTTATTCTTGAATTTGAAACAGATTATAATCAAATCGTCCAGTCATCATGATAACAGTAGAAAGAATGGCAATTGAAGACTGATTTAAAATAAATCCAGTAACACACACTACACTGATAGTCGGCACATATTCCAAAGTCAACATTATTCTAACACATTTCATTCATTATTTAAATAACTATCAGTAATAATAGATCTTAGTAGCATGATTGATATTAACTATTTAATTTTCTAAAGGTCGTCAATAACACCCGACATAACAGGCTGATAAGCAACCTCAGAGCCAATAGAGTTAGGGGACACAGCAGCAGAAAGGACACATGCTGGCGACACACACAGAAAACAGCGAGAGGAGTTAAAGGGATTTAGGCTGATTGGTGGAAGGTGGGGTGTTCTTCCACAAGGATCAGCACTCGGATCACGCCCCTTCACCATTCCCATCACAGCATGAAATTGGGAAGCAGAATGATTATTACACAATATACAGACAAAATCAAATTGAATCAAATAGTGAATACAGAGGAAGAATACAACTAGTTACAGGCACACCTTCATCATTATTTCTGAATTTACAAAGTGGGTTTTCAATGGGAAATTGATTTGCCGAGAGATCATGTCCGCTGCTTGCATTTTGATCAGAACAATAAGTCCCCCAATCACTCCTTGGAAAACAAGTGTGTGAATGGACTGGAGGGGTTTCTGGGGATCAGGTGAATAGATTCACAAATCGTTGAAGCAGAAACACAGAATAAAAACACGAATAAAAATTGATGAAACATGTGAGTTCCTTTCGGGATGAATACAAATGGGAAAATATCACAAAACGTTTTGCCATACTGCACTGCTGTGTGTTTTATGAAATATTAGTGTGATGATATCTGTTCATGTTGGTGTAGGTTATTGAAAATAGAGATATAGACATTTCACTTCAGTACTATAAATATCAAACATCTTCAAAACCCAGCCAAACTCTTCCTGTTTTCAACCTATTCCAAAGTTAAAACACACAGAGAGAACTCCTGAGAATGGAGCGGCCACTCACCAATAAAATATATCATTTCAAAATAGAAGCAACTAATTTCAGTCCAGTTACTGACCCACACTTTTTTTTAAAAATTTAGATTACCCAATTATTTTTTCCAATTAAGGGGCAATTTAGCATGGCCAATCCACCTACTCTGCACATTTTTGGGTTGTGGGGGCGAAACCCACGCAGACACGGGGAGAATGTGCAAACTCCACACAGACAGTGACCCAGAGCCGGGATCGAACCTGGGACCTCAGCGCCGTGAGGCGGTTGTGCTAACCACTAGGCCAGCGTGCTGCCCTACTGACCCACACATAACACAATTCCACAAGGACAGATAGTCTCAGTAATAGATAGATAATTGGATCTGATATTCCACTGTGGTGAGAGACACACATTCAGTACAATTCTACACTGACAGATACTTCCAGTAATACTTGTTCACTGCTGTCAGACATTCCACTCTGGTTAGTGACCCACAATCAGTACAAATCTACACTGACAGATACTTCCAGTAATCCTTGTTCACTGCTGTCAGATGGTCAACTCTGGTTAGGTGACCCACACTCAGTAGAATTTTGCACTGACAGATATGTCCAGTAATACTTGTTCACTGCTGTCAGAAATTCCACTCAGTAGAATTTTGCACTGACAGATATGTCCAGTAATACTTGTTCACCGCTGTCAGATATTCCAATCTGATTAGTGACCCACACTCAGTGTGATTTCATTCAACTCCCTCTAAACCTTCCTTCAGAGAGATTGCCTTCACTGAGATCCAATCTAACATTATACAAGATTCCACTCAATATTACAACGTTTTTGATCAGAGATCCCGTGAGTTACAAACAAGTTTATTGTTAGTTAATTAAATGGATTCAAACCATATACATTATCAACGAGATTTGAATTAAGTGAATTATATCGCTGATTAGGTGTCTGTATAAAAGTGAGCACGAGTTCAGCGTTAAATATTTTCAATCAGAGTTTAAAATAAGAGAGCCGCTCACACACAGATTTACACAACTTCAATGGTCATAGTCACTTACCAGGAACACCAAGAAGAGCAACGATTGGGTAGAATATTTTCTCAGCAACATCAATTGGATAAAGCATTTCACAATGAAATTATGTGTCCTTTCCTGCGATTGGCAAACTCTCTGTCTGAAACTCTGGGATTATACATTCCACAAACTTTTAATTTATACCCTGTGGAACCACCTCAGGGATATTGAGGTTGTGACATCGTTTAACTTATTTTTCAAAGATGTAGAAATACAAATTACCATATTGTGTTCATTGAAAGCAAATATTTTCTGAGTGAGTAACCACGTTCCGAAAACTAGATTGTGTTGATCACATTGTTCAACTAACATTAACAGAAAGGATACTGTCCACTCAGGCAACAGCAGTCCCATCTCTAAACCTCAGATTGCTTCCGTTATATCCCTCACTCCACTCTGACCATTCAACGATCCAGTTCCAATTGTCAGTGTGTTTCTCTGGGTGGGTCCACTGCACTCTGGGATGTTGCTGCCTCTTTAACTGTGACCATTCCGTGATTCAGTTCCAATTGTCACTGTGTCTCTCTGGGTGGTTCCACTGCATTCTGGGATGTAGCTGCCTCTGTAATATGACCTAACACTGATTCAGTTCCACTTGTTAGTGTATCTCTCAGGGTGGTTCCACTGCACTCTTGTGTATAGCTGCCTCTTTTACTGTGACCATTCAGTGATTCAGTCCCGATTGTCAGTGCGTTTCTCTGGCTGGTTCCACTGCATTATGGGATGTAGCTTCTATTTCCACATCCTGGGCAGCACGGCAGCGTAATGGTGAGCACAATTGTTTCACAGCTCCAGGGTCACAGTTTCGATTCCCAGCTGACGTCACTGTCTGTGCAGAGTCTGCACGTTCTCCCCGTACGTGCGTGAGGTTCGACCGGTTGATCCAGTTTCCTCCCATAGTCCAAAGATGTGCATGTTCCGTGGATTGGCCATGATAAATTACAACGAATTGAAAATTGCCTTCGTGTTGGATGGGTTACTGGGTAATGGGGATAGGGTGGAGATGTGGACTTGGGTAGGTTGCTCTTTCCAAGAACCGGTACAAACTCGATGGGACAGGTGGACTTCTACTGCACTGTAAATTCTATGATTCAATGTGAGCATTCAGAAATCCATTAGCAATTGCCAGTGCGTTTCTCCGGGTGGTTCCAATGCATTCAGCCTTCTAGTCGCCCGCTTTAACTGTGACCATTCAATGATTCAGTTCCAATTGCCAGTGCGTTTCTCCGGGTGGTTCCACTGCATTCAGCCTTGTTGCCGGCCGCTTTAACTGTGACCATTCAATGATTCAGTTCCAATTGTCAGTGTGTTCTCTGGATCATTCCACTGCACTCTGGAGTGTAGCTGTCCCTTTAACTGTGACCATTCAGTGATTCAGTTCCAATTGCCTGTGCGTTTTCTCCGGGTTGTTCCACTGCATTCAGCCTTGTAGCCGCTGCTTTAACTGTGACTATTCACTATTCAGTTCCAATTGTCAGTGTGTTTCTCTGGGTTGGTTCCACTGCACTGTGGGCTGATGCTGCCTCTTTAACTGTGCCCAATCAGTGATTCTGTTCCAATTGTCAGTGTGTTTCTCTGGGTGGTTCCACTGCATTCTGGGATGTAGCTGCCTCTGTAACTGTGACCATTCGGTGATTCCGTTCCAATTGTCAGTGTGTTTCTTTGGGTGTTTCCACTGCACTTTGGGATGTAGCTGTCTCTGTCACTGTGACCATTCAGTGATTCAGTTCCAATTGTCAGTGTGTTTCTCTGGGTGGTTCCACTGCACACTGGGATGTAACTGCCTCCAACTGTGTCTTCCGTTACTTAATTTTAGTCGGTTCTGTTGGAGCATAAGTAGCAAATTTGAATGTGTCCAAAATCTGGAACTATTAAAGCGTGAAGTATTTGTTCCCATATCTAAATCTGATTCAGCCTCTCAATAAAAATAGAACATTTAGAATCATTGGAAGGTCAAAAAACTCTGAGGCTGAAACAGATACAAGCTCATTACCTTAGAGAGCACCATTAAATCATGTTCTGCTGTGAAAACTAACACTCCGTTTCCACTGATACCGGCTCTCCATCTGATACACGCACTAGAACTGGGAGAGAGGCGGGGTGAGATCTGGTGAAAGAGAAAACTGGTGTGTGAGATGTGCTGATGGAAGGCAGGGTGAGAGAGAAAGAGAGTGTGATGAGATAGAATGGGAGAGAAAAAGTGTGGGAGAAAACGTGAGAAGAAGGTAGATTGTCTGAGAGAAAGGGAAGCAGAGAGTGGATACCTAGCGGGTGAGTGGATGTGGGAGGCCGATTGTGTGAGAAGGATCATGTATAAAATACTAACATGATTTTCGACATAAGTAAAGGAGAGAGGCGACTGAGTGACTGGGGGATGGGAGAGGGAAGATTGTGATGGAAAGTTGAAGGGAAGGAGTGTGAGAGAAAATATGAGAGTGGAAGAGCGTTAGAGAAAGTGTGAGGGGGAAAGAATGTGAGAGAAAGCGTGAGAGCGGAAAGAGTGAGTAAATGTGTCAGTGAGAGAGTTGTGTGAGAGGGCGGGAGGCGTGGAGGTAGAGAGATATATGTCTGGAGAGAGTGAGAGATATAGACAGAGAATGAGAGAATGTATCGAAATGAGATGTGAGAGAGAGAGGGAGGCATGGAGGGAGAGAGAGAGGGAGGGGGAGTGTGGGAGAGCGACAGAATGTGAAAGAGGGATACGTGTGAGACAAGAAGAAATGTGTTGAGAGAGGGGAAGAGAGGGCCAGAAAGAGAGAGGGGGAAGTGTGAGGCGAGGGGAAATGTGTTAGAGAGCGTGGGAGAGTGGTAGTGAATATCAATGAAGAAGAAGTATGTGAGTGGCAGAGATTTGAGAGAGGGAGTGTGAGATATGGCGGGAGCGTGGGAGATGGAGGGAGTGTGAATGATGGAGAGAGTTGAGAGAGAGTGGGAAAGATGGAAACGGAGGTTGAGTGAGGTGTGTAATGTTTCAAATGAGAGTGTGAGCCGGGATATTATGAGAGGGTAGCGTGTGAGAGAGGGTGAGAGTGCAAGAGCCGGAGATAGAACAAGAGAGAGAGTGCGAATGGCGAGTGAGTGAGAGAGTGCGACAGAAGAGGGAGTGCGAGAGAGTGTGGCGAGTGGCAGAGATTATGAGAGAGTGAGGATGATAGAGGGAGAGAGTGCGAGAGAGGGTCAGAGTGCGAGAGAGGTAGTGAATATGAGAGAGGGAGAGAGTGTATGGATGGGAAGGAATTTGAGAGGGGGATTGTGTGAATGAGGGAGGATGAGAGAAGGAGAGAGTCTGAGAGAGGGCGGATGAGATAGGGAGAGTGTGAGAATGTGAGACAGTGCAAGGGAGAGATAGAGTGCGAGGGAGTGTTCTTGGAGATATGGGGAACTGGGTATCATGTGGATAACGCAACACGGATTAATACATTGCTGAGGTCAGCAAACGTGCTTCTAAATTATAGAACATAGAACATTGACGATACAGCGCAGTACAGGCCCTTCGGCCCTCGATGTTGCACCGACATGGAAAAAAAACTAAAGGCCATCTAACCTACACTATGCCCTTATCATCCATATGCTTATCCATAAACTTTTAAATGCCCTCAATGTTGGCGAGTTCACTACTGTTGCAGGTAGGGCATTCCACGGCCTCACCACTCTTTGCGTAAAAAGCCCACCTCTGACCTCTGTCCTATATCTATTACTCCACAATTAAGGCTATGTCCCCTCGTGCTAGCCACCTCCATCCGCGGGAGAAGGCTCTCGCTGTCCACCCTATCTAACCCTCTGATCATTTGTATGCCTCTATTAAGTCACCTCTTAACCTTCTTCTCTCTAACGAAAACAACTTCAAGTCCATCAGCCTTTCCTCATAAGATTTTCCCTCCATACCAGGCAACATCCTGGTAAATCTCCTCTGCACCCGTTCCAAAGCTTCCACGTCTTTCCTATAATGAGGCGACTAGAACTGTACGCAATACTCCAAATGTGACCGTACTAGAGTTTTGTACAACTGCAACATGACCTCATGGCTCCGAAAATCAATCCCTCTACCAATAAAGGCCAACACACCATAGGCCTTCTTCACAACCCTATCAACCTGGGTGGTAACTTTCAGGGATCTATGTACATGGACACCGAGATCCCTCTGCTCATCCACACTACCAAGAATTTTACCATTAGCCAAATATTCCGCATTCCTGTTATTCTTTCCAAAGTGAATCACCTCACACTTCTCCACATTAAACTCCATTTGCCACCTCTCAGCCCAGCTCTGCAGAGGGAGTAACATCTCTCCAATATAGAAGGGGCGGAGGGGGAAGAATCGAGAGGGAAGAGTTGCACGGGTGTGGACGGTGATGAAGTTCTGGAAAACGTTTCACTGATAAGGAAAGTGGGTTGCAGCAGGGCTCAAGGGGAGGCAAATCGTTTCATTGGTTGGGGAGGGATTCAGGGTGCTAAGGAAGAGTTCCAGTGTCTGGGAAGGTGATCAGGAAGATGAGGGTGAGATTGTAGTGGGTGGAGAATGCAAACGGCATGGGGAAGAGATTTGCTAAGTGGGAACGGGAATCAGGAGAAGGCTTCTACTAAATGGAATCCGTAGAATAAGGTGGCCGACATGAAACGAGGACTATGAAAACAAAATGTCATTTAACTTGTGTCCTGAATTAAACAGACAATATCAAACCAGTCTACAATATTAAATACAAATTATTTAAACAAAGTTCAATTGTAAACATTCTGCCATTATCATGCCCAGTAGCACAGGAAGTTATTACAAAGTACCCTCCATCAAACAGACTCTATTTCAGCATCGCCCAATAATAATCATAGACTATTCAAGTGTCCAACATTAATCAGCAACCACTTTATCAGTGGCCCTAAATTATGCAGAGACAATTTAAACAGTGTCCTACATTAATCAGAGACTATTTAAACAGTAAGAAGTCTTACAACACCAGGTTAAAGTCCAACAGGTTGATTCAAACACGAGCTTTCGGAGCGCATCTCCTTCCTCAGGTGAATCTGAGATTCACCTGAGGAAGGAGCTGCGCTCCACATCATATTTAAGCAGTGCCCTACATTAAACAGGGGACTATTTAAACGGTGCCCTACATTAAACAGAGACCATTTAAACAGTGTCCTATATCAGACTGTTTAAAACAGTATCCCGCATAAAACAGACATATTTAAACAGTATCCTACATTAAACAGACTATTTAAACAGTGTCCCACTTTAAACAGACCATTTAAACAGAAAACCACATTAAAGAGAGACCATTTAAACAGTGCCCTACATTAAACAGACTATTCTAAACAGTGTCCAAACCGGAAGCAGACAATTTTTATCAGCGCCCTACATTAAATAGAGACTAACTAAACAGTGCCCCACATTAATTGCAGGTTTTTAAACAGTGTCAAACCGTAAGCAGACACTTTAAGCTGTGCCATATATTAATAGACTATTTCAACAGTGTCCTACGTTAAACAGTCTATGGAAACTCTGCCCTACATTAGAACATAGAACAGTACAGCACAGAACAGGCCCTTCGGCCCTCAATGTTGTGCCGAGCCCTGATCACCCCACTCAAACCCACGTATCCCCCCTATACCCGTAATCCAACAACCCCCCCCCCCCCCTTAACCTTACTTTTATTAGGACACTACGGGCAATTTAGCATGGCCAATCCACCTAACCCGCACATCTTTGGACTGTGGGAGGAAACCGGAGCACCCGGAGGAAACCCACGCACACAGGGGGAGGACGTGCAGACTCCACACAGACAGTGACCCAGCCGGGAATCGAACCTGGGACCCTGGAGCTGTGAAACATTAATCGGACTATTTAAACAGTGCACTAGTTTAAATAGAGACTATATAAACAGTGTCCTGCATTAAACAGAGACTATTAAACAGTGTCATACATGAAATAGAGACTAATTAAACATTGCACTACATTAAACGGAGACTATTAAAACAGTGCCTTAAATTAAATAGAGACTATGTAAATAGTCTCCTGCATTAAACAGTGTGCTACATTAAACAGACAATTTGAACAGTGCCCAACATTAAAGAGAAACCATTTAAACAGTGCCCTTCATTAAACAGAAACCATTAAAGCAGTGACCCACCGTAAACAGAGACTATTAAAACAGTGACCTACATTAAACAGAGACTATTTAAACTGGGTCCTACATTAAACAGAGACTATTTAAACAGTGCCCTACATTAAACAGAGACAATTTATACAGTTCCCTACATTAAACAGACTATTTAAACAGTGCCCTTCATTAAACACAGATAATTTAAACAGAGCCCAACATAATCAGAGACTATTTAAACAGTGCCCTACATTAAACAGAGACTGTTTAAACAGTGACCTACATTAGACTATTTAAACAGTGCCCTACATTAAACAGAGATTATTTAAACAGTGCCCTACATGAAACAGAGACTGTTTAAACAGTGCCCTAAATTAAACAGAGACCATTTAAACAGTGTCCCACCGTAAACAGAGACCATTAAAACAGTGTCCCACCGTAAACAGAGACAATTAAAACAGTGACCTACATTAAACAGACTATTTAAACAGTGCCAAACATTAAACAGAGACCGTATAAACAGTGCCCTACATTAAACAGAGACTATTTAAGCAGTGTCCTATAGAAACAGAGACTATTTTGACAGTGCCCTATTTTAAACATTGACTATTTAGACAGTGTATTACATTAAACAGTGACCATTTAAACAGTGTCCTACATTAAACAGAGACAATTTAAACAGTGTCCGTCATTAAACGGAGGGAATTTAAACAGTGTCCTTCATTAAACGGAGAATTTAAACAGTGCCCTACATTAAACAGTGACTATTTAACCAGTGCCCTACATTAAACAGAGACTATTCAAGCAGTGTCCTATATTAAACAAACTATTTAAGCAGTGTAGTATATTAAACAGACCATTAAAACAGTGGCCTACATTAAGCAGACTATTTAAACAGTGCCCTACACTAAACAGAGACTATTTAAGCAGTGTCCGATAGTAACAGAGACTATTTTGACAGTGCCCTATTTTAAATATTGACTATTTAAGCAGTGTCCTATATTAAACAAACTATTAAACAGTGCCCTACATTAAACCGAGACTATTTAAGCAGTGCCCTTCATTAAACACAGATAATTTAAACAGAGCCCAACATTAATCAGAGACTATTTAAACAGAGCCCTACATTAAACAGACTGTTTAAACAGTGCCCTACATTAAACAGAGACCATTTAACCAGTGTCCAACCGTAAACAGAGACGATTAAAACAGTGACCTACATTAGACTATTTAAACAGTACCCGACAGTAAACAGAGATTATTTAAACAGTGCCCTACATTAAACGGTGACTATTTAACCAGTGCCCTACATTAAACACAGATAATTTAAACAGAGCCCAAAATTAATCAGACTATTTAAACAGAGACCTGCATTAAACAGAGACTGTTTAAACAGTGCCCTACATTAAACAGAGACCATTTAAACAGTGTCCAACCGTAAACAGAGACGATTAAAACAGTGACCTACATTAGACTATTTAAATAGTGCCCTACATTAAACAGAGATTATTTAAACAGTGCCCTACATGAAACAGAGACTGTTTAAACAGTGCCCTACATTAAACAGAGACCATTTAGACAGTGTCCTAAATTAAACAGAGACCATTTAACCAGTGCCCCACCGTAAACAGAGACCATTAAAACAGTGACCTACATTAAACAGACTATTTAAACAGTGCCAAACATTAAACAGAGACCGTATAAACAGTGCCCTACATTAAACAGAGACCGTTTAAACAGTGCCCTATATTAAACAGAGACTATTTAAGCAGTGTCCTACATTAAACAGAGACAATTTAAACACTGCCCTTATTAAACAGACATTTAAACAGTGCCCTATATTAAATAGAGACATTTAAACAGTGTCCTACATTAAACAGAGACAATTTAAACAGTGTCCGTCATTAAACGGAGATAATTTAAACAGTGTCCTTCATTAAACGGAGAGAATTTAAACATGCCCTACATTAAACAGTGACTATTTAACCAGTGCCCTACATTAAACAGAGACTATTTAAGCAGTGTCCTATATTAAACAGACTTTAAGCAGTGTCGTATATTAAACAGAGACTGTTTAAACAGAGCCCCATTAATCAGAGACTGTTTAAACAGTGCCCTACATTAAACAGAGACTATTTAAGAGTGTCCTATAGAAACAGCGACTATTTTGACAGTGCCCTATTTTAAACATTGACTATTTAGACAGTGTACTACATTAGCAGAGACCACTTAAACAGTGTCCGGCATTAAACGGAGACAATTTAAACAGTGCCCTACATTAAACAGAATGTTTAAACATTGCCCTACATTAAACAGAGACTATTTAAGCAGTGTCCTATATTAAACAGACTATTTAAACAGTGTCCTACATTAAACAGAGACAATTTAAACACTGCCCTTTATTAAACGGAGACAATTTAAACAGTGCCCTGTAGTTAATAGAGACTATTTAAGCAGTGTCCTATATTAAACAGAGACCATTGAAACAGTGTCCTACATTAAACAGAATTTGAACAGTGTCCTACATTAAACAGAGACAATTTAACCAGTGCCCTTCATTAAACGGAGACAATTTAACCAGTGCCCTACATGAACAGACATCACCATGAGCGGAGAGAATGGTGGAACTTCAATAAAGAGCGGAATCAGAGTCAGTAAGATCGCTCAGAGAGAGGCGGGAACTGTTAAAGCGTAGAGAGATGCTCGACTACATTACAGAGCTTGGTGATAGAGCCGAGACTTCATTCAAGAGTCCGAAAGAATCTGCGGGCATTCGCGCGCATCTGCGCCAACCTCCAACATTTATTGGGTTGGCATCGGCTGGGAACAGGTCATTGCAAAACAAATTGAACAACGGGAATCATTATAATTGTGATTGTTTCAAATAGTTTATCAGTACACCTCAGATGGACACAATTCAGTCATTATGTTTCTTTTTTAAAACATAATCAGAGTATCCAATTATTATTTTTTTCCTATTTTGGGGCAATTTGCGTCCTTCGGGTTGTGGGCGAAATCCACGCAAACACGGGGACAATGTCCAAGCTCCACACGGACAGTGACCCAACGCCGGAATCGAACCTGGGACCTCAGCGCTACAAACTGCACCACCCCGCTGCCCTGACACAATTAATTCTTAATGATTATCGATGATTTACCGTTTGCCAAATCCAATGAAATTCGTTTCCAGAAAGTGTGAGGATGTGTGCCAATGAAAGTCAACTTAATCATGATGTTTTCCACACCCCACTATCCATTCTCCTTGGGTCTTGTGACGCCTCACAGGGAAGACTGTCTTAGCATAACCTTGATCCTGACTTGGCACAACAGGCAGCATCCCTCAGAAGCAGTTCCTCTGGGCTGCAGATAAGGAATTTTAGCTGCTCGGGTTATTCCTTTGCAGAGCTGCTTGAATCAGGCCATGTCAGTTAGCTACCTCGCATGATGCCGAATAAACACTCCATTGATAGCAAGAATTACGCATTATTCGTCTTTCTCAGCACTTGCCGTTATTCCATACTGTTTCCCAAAATAAATCTTCTGTATATTAATTTATATTATGTTCACTGCAAGTGCCTCTACCCTGGGAAATTCACTTCAACAAGATCAGCTGGAAGGTTCTTGGGCCAAATTTAAGATATCACAAAATGCTTGATGTATGTTGCAATAAGGAAATAGGAACCTTACAAACGGAGATAGATAGGTGAGGTGAGTGGGCCAAAATTGGCGATGGAGTTTAATGTGGATAATTGTGACGTCATGCATTTCGGTCGGAAAAATGGGAAGTCAAATTATTAACAAAATGGAGAGAGACGTCTGGATACTCAGGTCCAGAGAGACTGGGCGTCCCCATTCACAAGTTACAGAAAAACAAATGAAGATGCAACAGGTAATAAAGAAAAACATATGGATTGTTGGTTTTTATTCGAAACGAATAGAGTATAATGTAAATAAGCGTTTTTGCATCTATACAAGGCATTGGTGAGGCTATTAGTTGATGGATTGATTGATGTGATTGATTGTCACATGTATCGAAGTACAGTGAAAAGTATTTTTCTGCGGCCGAGGAACGTACACAGTACGTACATAATAGACACAAAATAATCAACAGGGAACATTTAAAATGGTATATCGACAAAACAGTGATTGACGACAATGTGGAACAAGGGGCCAAACAAAGCAAACAAAGCAATACATGAGCAAAAGCGCATTGGGCGTCGGGAATAGTGTTCTTACAGGCAACAGGTCAGTCCGAGGGGGAGTCTTAGAGGCGTCTTGTAGCTGTGTGGAAGAAGCTGTTCCTTTGTCGGGATGTGCGACATTCAGACTTCTGTACCTTGCTGCCTGATGGAACGGTCTGGAAGAAGGTAATGCCTGGGTGGGAGGGGTCTCTGGTAATGCTATATGCCTTCATGTTGGAGGGCATTTGTGATATTGGAATATGATAGGGGTGGTTTAGGGGCTGGTTTAGCTCACTTGGCTAAATTGCTGGCTTTTAAAGCAGACCGAGCAGGCGCCGGAATGTGGCGACTAGGGGCTTTTCACAGCACTTCATTGAAACCTACTCGTGAAAAAGCGATTTTCATTTCATTTTCATTTCATATAAATTACAGTTGGCTCTGTAACTACATTTGTGCTCCTTTATTACTTTTAAATAGTTCTTGTGAGACAAAAGGTACTCAAAGACTTAGATGCCTGTTTCCAAGAGGCAATTTGTAGAAATAGATAGTGTACACACAATGCTGTTAATATCAGAAAAGATACCAAATGGCTGTTAGCTTTTATGATATTAATGACACAAAATGGCTGAACAAGCCACATTCCCTGTAAACTGTCTCATGAGACCCAAGCGTGGTTATGTATAGGGTCTGTCCTAATAGCCGCTGATACAGGTTCCCAAAAAAGACATGCAATTTACCCTTGACAAAGCTCAAGGTCTACCGCTGCACACAAACACATCATTATTTTAGTTTTGAATGATTCTGTATCAAGTTAGGGTTGGGTTAGACAACTCCCATTTTAACCATATATGTAATAGCTGGGAAGCCAGAAAAAAAATATTGACTGCATGCAATAAGTGTGACGCGAATATAGTTGATTGATTGCATGTAAATGAGAGTACAACTAATTCCGCCCCTGGAATCTGTATATTAACCCGTGAGAGCCTTAGTTCAAATGAGAAAAGATGCGTCAAAGCCTGCGGAATCAGAGACCTTGCCTCCAAGAATTCTGACATAATAAAGTGCTTTTTTAACTTATACTCAGGTCTTCGTGTGAATATTTTCACCTCAACACTTCCTGAGGCAGCGAGATGTGTATACACAACCAATGCGGGACTATGAGGTTTCTCTGATGCGTTGGGCTGTGTTCACCACAGTCTGCAGTTTCTTGCGATCTTGGGCTGAACAGTTGCCATACCAAGCTGTGATACAGCTGGATAGGATACTCTCCATCGCACATGTGCAGAGGTTTGTGAGAGTCCATGCAGATACGCCGAATTCATTTTGCTTCCCCGGGTAGTAGAAACGTTGTTGGGCTTTCTTGACTTGCATCAACGTGAGTGGACCTGGACAGACTCATTGCGATGATGCCCCCAGTAACTTAACGCTATCGGCCATCTCCACTTCGGTACCATTGATGCAGACGGGTGTGTGTCCTCTGCGCTTCCTGAAGTCGATGATCAGTTCTTGGTTTTCCAATATTTAGAGCGAGGTTGTTTTCGGTGCACCATGTAACCAAGTGATTTATCTCCCTCCTGTAGTCTGATTCGACGTTGTTTGAGAAATTGTAAATGAATCGGAAAGCACTTCTCGACAATCGGGACCGTTCTAATCGCCAAACAGTTGATTAAACTTATTAGATCGTGGCAGCACATGTCTGAGCGTTCCAAATACTTCTCCACCGTACAAAGAAATTAATCAATGTTTCTACCATTGCCAACAGTTACTCTGCCGACCCGGCCCAACACAATCCAATCATAATGATTTATATTACATGTGTTGACATTTTGGAAACAAGGAAATTGATTACTAGACATCAGCGGAATGTGTGACCAGATCATGGAAAGCAGTTTGTTACTCATTGTCTTTTGGCATCTTCTAGATCCACTTATCTGCCGTATTAAGGGCGAAGGCATATAAAACGCTCTTACCCTGACCTTGCACAGGCTGGACCAGCATTGTCAACATCCTCCAGGAACATCTGCCCAAAGCGACATATTCAACTGAGTGTGTTCATGTGGGTATTTGTGTGGACCTCCAATATTAGGAATGTCGTCAGGCGGTTATCTAACGCTAAATGTTGGCTGGTGCCTTACAAACTGTCAACTACGAATATTTTTATTTTATATAGGAGTACTTTGAATTGTATAACATTTATTTTTATTGGTGCTTCTGCCTTATAAAACACATTTCTACAATCCCCCTTTCGGTAACGGGCTACAAGCAATGTCCGTTATTCCCTCGTGCATTTAACATTTTAATTTGGGGTTATTTAATCGGTCTTGATGTCGATCGGTATTCCCTGTCTGAGACGCGCTGATAGTTCTGTTCGAATTAATGTAGTACAGATTAATAGGCCCCTCTGATTCTTGGCTGCCATCGTCCGGTTTACTTTACTTCGTCGTACATACAGCCTGCAGGATCGACAGGCCATTTCTCACCAAGTCAGTGCCAATATTAACTGTGGGCCCATCAGAAGGTGTGTGAAGATCCCAATCCATGGGTGTATGTTCATTTATTCCACAGTCCCAGACCTTCTTCCTCCAGTTCGAGTTCTGTAACTCCAGACCGGGATATCTCTCCAGAATCTTAATACGTCTGCACTTGACAATGCAGCTGCACTTGACAATGCAGCTTTACAGACTGACCGGCTCTGATCTTAACTCCATCAATATCTTGTATAAATGGGGTATGGAGGCCTGCTCTGGCTTTTCATTTTCTTGCAAGTGGTCAGGGAGGTGATCGGAGGCTTTAGTCAGTTCGGTACCTCGGTGCCCACCTTGGATGTTCGAGCTTCCCTATAGTGACGGGTCTAAAACGTGTAAAACAATGTTCCGGTTGTGGAATCCGTCATTGCAGATCATTATAACGATAGGGAGTCTCTGGGGTGGAAAGAAAGTTTTTTCCTCTGTCTGCGTACTCTGTTCTGGCAAAATGTATGGTGACTGCCACAATTGCTGGGCCACATCCGTCAGTTTGATTGAACCAACACTCACCCAACTCTCCCTGTCCCAGCGGTGAGAGTACAGCGTGACGTCAGCCCCTTGTTTGCATTCGCTGAGGGTGATCCCATAGAGCGTGTTATTCCAAATTATGGAGGTAGCCACAGTGAGACGAATGGAGGGATTTCTTGATCCTACGCTTCCAATCTTCTCCAACTGGTAGTGGGGAAACTGTCCTGAGTTCCGTGCAACTATGTGGATCATGCGAATAATTCCTACTCAGTTAGCGTTGCCGATCTTGCAATCTGTGATCACTGGGTACAGCCAGGTGCACCTCAGAGTGCAGTTATCCACTTTCCTCTCTGGTATGACTAACTGCGCCAAACGATGACTGTCGATCTAGTCTGGACGCCACCCCCTTCCCTCCGGAGTTGTTGAGTTGTGTCCGATCTGTCCCACCAGCCAAAAGACGCTGTTGTGACAGATCTGCCCCTGCCTGAGCTTCTCGCATCTCCCAGCTGTCAATCGATGAGGTGGTTGATTGTTTTGGCTTGGGCTTGGAGTATTGCAATTCAATATACATATCTGTCCAAGTCCTTCTCTACCAGGCTACCTTGACTCTCTTGGACTTTCTCCGCTCGCTCCAAAAGTCCATTCATCACCCGTTAAGGACGTTCCACATTTCAATTCAACCCCTGTGCACCAAACGTGTTTACCACAGATGTTCCCGTGTTGAGCACGAATACCCCCTTTTCCTTCTGTGTAACTGTGGGAAGTTGTGCGTGGAGGCTGAGGAGATAAGCAAGATACTAAATGACTTTTCGTCAGTATTCACTCAGGAAAAAGATAATGTTGTGGAGGAGAATGCTGAGACACAGTGTATTAGAATAGATGGCATTGAGGTGCGTAGGGAGGAAATGTTGGCAATTCTGGACAAGGTGAAAATAGATAAGTCCCCGGGGCCTGATGGGATTTATCCTAGGATTCTCTGGGAAGCCAGGGAAGAGATTGCTGAGCATTTGGCTTTGACTTTTATGTCATCATTGGCTACAGGAATAGTGCCAGAGGACTGGAGGGTAGCAAATGTGGTCCCTTTGTTCAAGAAGGGGAGTAGAGCTAACCCTGGTAACTATAGGCCGGTGAGCCTCACGTCTGTTGTGGGTAAAGTCTTGGAGAGGATTATAAGAGATACGATTTATAATCATCTAGATAGGAATAATATGATTAGGGACAGTCAGCATGGTTTTGTGAAGGGTAGGCCATGCCTCAAAAACCTTATCAAGTAATTTGAGAAGGTGACTGAACAGGTAGACGAGGGTAGAACAGTTGATGTGGTGTATATGGATTTCAGTAAAGCGTTTGATAAGGTTCCGCACGGTCGGTTATTGCAGAAAATACGAAGGCTGGGGATTGTGGATGATTTAGAGATGTGGATCAGAAATTGGCTAGTTGAAAGAAGACAGTGTGGTGGTTGATGGCAAATGTTCAGAATGGAGTTCAGTTACGAGTGGCGTATCACAATGATCTGTTCTGGTGCCGTTGCTGTTTGTTATTTTTATAAATGACCTAGAGGAGGGCACAGAAGTTTGGGTGAGTAAATTTGCAGACGACACGAACGTTGGTGGAGTTGTAGACAGTGTGGAAGGATGTTGCTGGTTACACAGGGATATAGATAAGCTGCAGAGCTGGGCTGAGAGGTGGCAAATGGAGTTTAATGTAGAGAAGTGTGAGGTGATTCACTTTGGAAAGAAAAACAGGAATGCAGAATACTTGGCTAATGGTAAAATTCTTGGCAGTGTGGATGAGCATAGGGATCTCGGTGTCCATGTACATCGATCCCTGAAAGTTGCCACCCCGGTTGATAGGGTTGTGAAGATGGCCTATGGTGTGTCATGTTGCAGCTGTACAAAACTCTGGTACGGCCGTACTTGGAGTATTGCATACAGTTCTGGTCGCCTCATTATAGGAAGGACGTGGAAGCTTTGGAACGGGTGCAGAAGAGATTTACCAGAATGTTTCCTGGTAGGGAGGGAAAATCTATGAGAAAGGCTGATGGAGTTGCGGTTGTTTTCGTTAGAGAGATGAAGGTTAAGTGGTGACTTAATAGAGGCATACAAATGATCAGAGGGTTAGATAGGGTGGACAGTGAGAGCCTTCTCCCGCTGATGGAGGTGGCTAGCACGAGGGGACATAACCTGAAATTGAGGGGTAATAGATATAGGACAGAGGTCAGAGGTAGGTTTTTTTCGCAAAGAGTGGTGAGGCCGTGGAATGCCCTTCCTGCAACAGTTGTGAACTCGCCAACATTGAGGGCATTTAAAGTTTATTGGATAGCATATGGATGCTAATGGCATAGTGTAGGTTAGATGGCCTTTAGTTTTTGACTTCCCATGTCGGTGCAACATCGTGGGAGGAAGGGTCTGTACTGCGCTGTATCGTTCTATGTTCTAATTGTTCTGTGTCTCGAAATCTAGAGGCACCCTTGTGTCGGCAACGTTCTGCATAATAATATTAGTGAACAGAGTATACACATTGCCAGCTTGTTCCGTACAATATTAAGCTCTTTGTTTTTCTGAAATATTGCCCAATCCGGGCACGATTTCGTTTTTGACATTATAATATATGTCACCCTCATAAAAGTACAATCCCGTTCTCTGATCCCTTTGTTGTGGTTGTGGAGCAAGGTAGTCCCTGGCTGGGTGGATGACACGATGGCATGTGGTGTCAAAGGGGAGCAAGGCATTACGAAAACACATCCATCAGTTTAACTTGCACACCTCGCCCCCCCCCCCCCCCCCGCCATCTGACGCAAATGGTCTGCGAAACAGTAGAACATTGTACGACCACCCTGTCTCGCCAAGTTGCTTGTCTGCATACTTTGAAATATGTCCTTTATTTGCGGCAGGTCATCTTTCATTCTTAGAGATCCGTAGCCGTCACAGAGCCATCGCCACCGTGCTACATTCATTGTTTTATGTTGTCATTTATAATTTTTAAAGAAATGGTCCTGGTCGTCTGAATAACATTCCTGCTGTGGGCCCGAATACATCCTATTAATCAGGTTTTACTAGTGCTTATATTTTACAACCTTATCTTTGCTATTTCCTCCATGTTCTCTTCCTGTCTCTGTTGCACTTCAAACTCATCCCAATGTGCTTGTGCTGTTTAATTATCCGCCTCAAAGTACTACACGCAAAACTTTAGCTCTCTGCTCAATAATAGCGTGGTCAGTGATAGCTGCTGATTATTAACTAATAACATCTACCGTGAGTCTGGGATTATCTGGGCACTTTATGGCCGACATAATAACGTACTTGTGTCTTATTGTGTTTCCGGTGGTTAATCTGATCACAAGCCTGGCTTCACCAGTGTCATTGTAACTTACACGTCATTTAGAAGGAATGTAATTTGACCAGCTGCTCTGTTTTTAATTCATTGTCTCTTATAATATTTCGTCAGTTACTTAATCCGATCACAGACTGGAACAGGAGGTGGAGTTGCTGTATTGGGTAAAGATGCCATCAAGGCTCAATCAAGAAATGATATTTGTCCAAAGGGTGCTCATTTGATGTGGGTGTAAATAAAGCAAAATGAAAGGGAACATTCTTTGTAAGGACAATGAATGAAAACACAAATAGATACAGATGGGTATAATTTGGAAGGGGTCACCTGGACATGATTAGAACAAAGACCAATTTGGCACAGGATCAGCCCTCTTAGCCAGTACAGGTCATGATACCAATATTTTACAAAATACTCAATACTTCCTTGGGATCAATTGCTCTCTTGCCATTCTATTCATGTTGCAAGTTGCCTTTTTAAAGCCGTTAATGTATTTGCTTTCTCACCCTCCCCTAATAACGCGTTCCAGGCACTCACCTCATCTGCGGAAAAAACCTACTTCACACATATCCTCTACACTTTGCCCCACGGACCTTGAACCTATGTCTCATGGTGACTGACCCCGTCCACAATGGGAAAGTGTGGTCTCACCATCCACTCTATACATGCCCCTTATAATATTGCAGATCTCTGTCAGGTCACCCATCAACCTCCGTATTTCTAATGAAAACAGTTCATTCAGCATCGCCGCAAACCTTAGACCCTCCAGACAAGGAACAAGTCCTGGTAAACCTCCTCAGCACCCTGTCCAAAACCTCAACATCCTTCTGTAATGTGGCGTCCAGAATTGTGTGCAATATTCCAAGTGCTGCTCACTATGATTCTATCCATGACTTGCTAGCTTTTATACTAAATGCCACGTCCAATGAAGGCAAGCATTCTGTGTGATTTCTTCACCACTTTTTCCACTTGAGTTGCCACTTTCAAAGATCTGTGGACCTGCACGGCAAGATCTCTGTGACTTATTATATTGCTAAAAGTTTTTCTATTTGCTGCATATTTCTACTCTGTTTAGACCTACCAAAATGCATTAATTCGCATTGATCCTGATTAAAATCCATTTACCATTTCCCTAGCCATCCCGTGATGATGTCACCTTCTGTACCAGTCTGCCATGAGGCACTTGGTCAAAAGTTTTTTTTTAATACATTTAAAGTATCCAACATATTTTTCCTATTAAGGGGAAATTTAGGCATGGCAAATCCACCTACCCTGCACCATTAGGTTTTGGGGCCAAAACCCACGCAAAGACGGGAAGTATTTGCGAACTCCACACAAACAATGGTACAGAGCCGGATCGAAGCAGGGACAGAGGCATCGTGAGGCGGTAATGTTCATCACTGCGCCACCGTACTGCCCTTTGTCATAGGTTTCACTGATATCCATGGAAACAACATCCACCGCCCACCCCTCATGAATCATCTTGTCACCTCCTCAAAAAAACTCGAACAAGTTAGTGAGGCCCGTTCACAAAACCATGCTGTCTGTCGCAAAGAGCCGCTTTCTTTCCAAATCGGGATCAATCCTGTTCCTAAAAATACTGTCCAACAATTTACCTTCTGCCGGCGCGAGGCTCACCGGCCTATAGTTTCCTGGATTATCGCTGCTGTCTCTTAAAGAGCGGTAACACGTTATCTATTCTCCAGTCCTGTGGTATCTCACCTATGGCCAATGAGAACACAAAAATGTCAGTTAAGGCTCTACCGATTTCCTTCGTTGCTTCCGTCAGTGTTATGGGGTAAACCCCATCGGGCCAAAGAGTCTTTATATATTTCTAAATATCCAATTCTTCCTCCTTTTTGATTTCAACATGACCCAAACTATCCACACACTACCCACGAATCATCTTCTACAAAGTCCCTTTTCGTTGGTGAACACTGATGAAAAAGTACTCACTTAGTACCCTTCACGACCTCTGGTTCAACATATCGATACCCCCACTCAGCTTAACTGGTCCAATAATTTCGCTGTTCACCCTCTTGTTTTTTCCGTATAAATAAGATGCTTTGGGATTCAACTTAATATTCCTTGCCAAGGAGATTTCATGGTCCTTCCTCGCCCTCCTAATTTACCTTTTAATTACTGTCCTACTTTCTTTAGTAGGGGCAGGTTTAGCAGACGGGGGCTAAATCGCTGGCTTTTTAAGCATACCAAAACAGGCCAGCAGCACGGTTCGATTCCCGTACCAGCCTCCCCGGAAAGGCGCCGGAATGTGGCAACTAGGGGCTTTTCGCGGTAACTTTATTGAAGCCTACTCGTGACAATGAACGATTTTCATTTGATTCCATTTAAACTCCTCTATGAAACATCGAGGTTTTCAACATAAATAATTCACATCAACCAATACTTTCTGAGTCCTTCATAAAGCAACAACCTAAGAATATTACTGGATTCGGTGACATTTGTCACATAATCAAAGAATTTACTGTGCAGAAGGAGGCAATTCGGCACATCGAGTCTGCAGCGGCCTTAAAAGAGCAGGCTACCCAGGCCCGGGTTTTCACCCTATCCACGTAACCCAGTAACTCCACCAAACCGTTTTGGACATTAGGGGAAATTTAGAATGCCCAATACCATCTAACCTGCATATCTTTGAACTGTGGAAGGACAGCGCAGCATCCGGAGAAAAAGACCCATGCTTACACGGGGAGAACGTCAAGACTCCGCACAGGCAGTGACCCAAGCCGGGAATCGAACATGGGCTTGGAGCTGTGAAAAGCAGTAACGGCCACTGTACACCGTGCCGACCTAATATTGTAACTGATCAACTAACGTTTTTCTCTCCATCCAGATGCAACATTTGACTGTTAATTTTGCCTCACTCCAGCTAATGTAGCTACGATTGTGACCCTGCCTCTTCGGAATTGTGGACTCTCCAGATGTGTCACTCGCTACCAGCTGGCCATGACAGCAGCAGACCTACTGGTCATTTTTTCGATCTAATATTCAGACACATCCCGATTGTTTACTATGAGCGGTTTTATGTCATGTGGTCTAGCCGCGTGTGTAATATCCATGCTGTATTTCTTTATGCAGCTACGGACTGTTCGGTGTGGTTTACTGTATCTTTCACCTTTGATCGATCTGAGGCCATTTGTTGTCAGAAGCTGAACATTAAATATAGCACTGAGAAAGTTGATGCTGTGGTTCTTGGAACCGTGGCTGTGCTGAACTGTTTTCAATACCTTTTTCCGTATTTCATGTTGTCAGACTGGTACTGGGCGAGAAACAGACCGAGCTTTTGTATTGTAACATGCGGTGTTCAATTATCTCCTGTTTGGATGGCCATCGAGTTTCTGCATCACATTGTGACCCCGTGTGTCCCATTCGTTCTGGTTCTGTTGCTTAACGTTGCAACCATCAGACATATAGTGGTGAGCACTAAAGCCCACAGCCGACTTCGGGCAAACAATGCTGCACAGAGTTCCAGAGACCCAGAGATGGAGAATTGAACAAAATCAATCATGTTGCTGTTCGTCATCTCCTTGAATTTCATCCTGTTGTGGACAGTTTTAATGGTGTATTCTATATGGAGACTGACATATTATTTGACAGATGATTCTGCATTGATGAGTGATGTTGTTCGGGAAATTGGCTTCCTGTTGCAGCTCCTGAACTGCTGCACAAACACTCTGCCAGAGCAGAGAGCTGTATATCGTCTCAATCCAGTGTCTTAGCGATTGACTGAACTGCAGCCAGACCAGGGGAAGATGAGTCGCACACACAGTGCAAGAGCCAAGCTGTGATTTGTCAGTGACACTATAACAAGGATTTTATACAGCCTGTAAAAACGTTGAGGGAGCGTGGAACATTTTGTGGATGTGAAATACAAGGAGTAGAAAGGAGTTGATAATACAAGGACAGGGCTGCATGTGGTGCAATGGTTAGCACGCTGCGGACCTAGGTTCGAACTCCGGCCCTGGGTCGGTGTCCGTTTTCTGTTTGAACATTCTACCCGTTTCCGCGTGCGTTTCACCCCCACAACCCAAAGATGTGCAGGTTTGGTGCATTGACCACGCTAAATTGCCCCTTAATTTAAAAATAATAATAATTGAGACATGAAATGTATTTTAAAAAATAAACTGCATGGTCTGTACGGTAGCACAGTGGTTAGCACTGTTGCTTCATAGCTCCAGGATCCCGGGTTCGATTGAGCCACTGTCTGCACGTTCTCCTCGTGTCTCAGTGGGTTTTCACCCATAGTCCAAAGCTGTGCAGGTTAGTTGTTTTGACCATGCGAAATTGCCATCAGTGTCCAAAAATATTAGCTGGTGTTAGCTGGTTACGGGAGTAGGTTGGAACTGTGGGCTTTGATAGAGTGCTCTTCCCAAGGCCTCTGCAGACTCAATAGGCCGAACGGCCTCGTTCTGCACTGTAAATTCTATGAAGTCAGTACATTGCGATGAGATTAAAATACACATTTTGCTGAACAGTGGAATATATACGAGGTGCACAATTGTGTGGAATGTTATTGGTCAGATGGAGAAAAAAGGAGTGTTAACACATGAGGTCAATCGTCGGAATGTGTAAGATACAAAAGGTGCAGCAGAACTGGGTTGCTACATTGAGCGGTGACGACAGCATATATTTATGCTCATCTTGAGAGGTCTGTGAATTACTAGCCACACGGGGAATGATTTATTGAAATGGCACTGGTTCAGGAAGGGACACAGCCTGCACATCACTTGGGCGGCAGTGCATTAAAAAGCTAATATGGAGGGGTACGTTGGGTGCGCGGTGTGGGGAGGGGGTGTGCTGGGGTGGAGGGGTTCGTGAGATGACTCAGATAGCCTGATATGGGGTAGAATATACCACATGCACGGTGGGAGGGTATAGCAGACCAAACATACCTTGGGAGGAGGACAGCTGATATTTAGGGTAAAACCAGAGGAGAAGGCTGTTACGCCCTCCATATTGGTAAATCTGCATGTTTTCCCAAACATAAAGTAGGGAAACCCCCCTACATATTTTAGAAATGGGACGGGGGAGGGGATATGAGTCGTGCGAGTTGTTATTCAGGAAACCCACGCAACACAGGGAGAACGTGCTGACTCAGACAGTGACGCTAGCCGGGAAACCGAACCCTGGCGCTGTGAAGCAACAATTCTAATCACTGTGCTACCACTGATACATTCAACATTTCAGAGTATGGTTAAAAGTCAACATCTGAGGGTCAGAAGTAGTTCAGACCATGCGAGGCTGGCAGATTTCCTTCCCTAAAGGACCCTCGTAAACCAGATATTTATTTAACGACTGTCAATGATAGTTGCGTTGTCACCATGACTGAGAAGAACTTAAAATTCCAGACTTTAGAGCAGAATTGAAATGCCGCTAGCTGCTATGTTGTGACTTTAACTAGTCGACTGACATTGCGATTCGAGTGACAATACCACTGGACCACTATCTAATCATAATCCTGCAAATATCGGACTCGGTTATAGTATTCCTTTCATAAAGTGACAGAAAGTGCCCCAAGTGCTGCAGCAATAATAGACAAAAGGTTATTGGCACTCAGCATGTCTCGCACTTCCTGTGGCGTGAGAAACTTTGTTTTTGTCACGTTTTATTTTGTAAATTTAGAGTCCCCAATTATACTTTCGAATTAAGGTGCAATTTAGCGTGGTAAATCCACTAACACTGCACACCTTCAGGTTGTGGAGGGAAAACCCACACAAACACGGAGAGAACGTGGAAATCCCCACACGGAGAATGACCCAGAGCCGGGATCGAACCTGGGGCCTCGGCGCCACGAGGCAGCAATGCTAACCATTGCTCCAGCGTGCTGCCCCTGAGAGAAACATAATTACCATCTGGAGTCCAATTATACGCGTATTCCCGAGTTCATCTGACCAGCGCGTTGTGGAACTACAGAAAATCCCCTCTTACATTCCATCACACTTGTTAAAAATCACACCATACCATATACCTTCCAATGTGCTTACTGTGTCTCCAGACTAACATTCTGTGATTCTTGGAAATTGGCACCAACCTCACGCTGTACTTCCGGAACCTGAATTCATTTTAATAAAATGCTACTTATTTATTTGGCCTGCGAAAATTGGTCATGTTTGCACATTTCCTACCGTATGTTCCATCTGCCAAATGTTCGCAGACTCACGTAATCAATCTGTATGCTTTTGCAAACATTCATTCGATGAAATCATGCATTTTTCAAAATCCACAATGAAAAAGGTCCAGATCCCAGTAATACTTTCGCCTGTAAACTTGCAGCTTGAAACATGGTTTCATTTAAAGTGGTAACTAATTCAAGCTGCACATGTCAATGATGGTCTCGTGCCTTGTTCCTGAAGCTGTGAAAGGTTGTGTCAGCTCGAATGGACATCTCAAGGGATTCTCTTCAATCAGTAACGCTGATTCATCATTGTGTTTCCATTCTCTCATCATAGTTCAACCGTTTAGGAACAGATCTCAATGCATGAATAAGACTCGAGGAATAACCCACTCTTTCTAGCAAAACTCAGTGTTATTTGTGTGAGGTGTTTAATTTCGATTTCAAATCTATCCGTGGCCTCTCCCCTCTGCAATCGCTTCCACTCCTCACTAATGCACTGGAATGTCATACAGGATGTTTTGTGCACAAGCCCTGTGTATAACTTGAACCTGCAGACCTCTGGCAAAGAGAAGTAGGCTGTGGCTTCAAGTCCATCTCCAGATAGAACATTCCGTGAACATTGATTGACATTTTTGCCAGTGCCACACGAGCAATTCGTCAGGCAAATAGTTCCTTGTACAAACCCTGCAACCATTTACTGAAAAAGGAGCATGTGGTAAAATGAGTGAAAAAATATCCTATATGTTTACACATGTCATTGATCATGACGTCAATCAGATCGCAAAACTGCTTCAATTAGTTACACACAAATTTAGTAGAAGATTCCCGGAATAAAACTCCTTGACAAACAAAGAACAGATCAAGTGCACAGATTGAGATCTTACCCTAGCTTGGGTCGGTTTTCCCAGCTTTATCCGGCGGAAATTAACTGGCTTAAGAATGTTAAATGGAAATTACTACAAACGCAATTTGTCCAGTGAGGATGTTCAATACGGTGTCTGAAACATCACCAAGGAAGCTGGTACAGAAATAAACACGGTTCCATTATGGGAAAAATGAGAGTCATGACGCTCTGTTCATTGCGCATCTTTCAGGCGGATCTTCAAATTTCACACAGGACTTTGGGCGTGCAGCACCATTAGTCAGTTATGTTGTTGGCTCCTGACTATGTGCTGTGGCAGCAATTATTGAAGAGAACTACAAACCAACAGCTAACATTTTATTCCAGTTGTGTCATTGAGATAGGAAAAATTGTTAAAATAGTTTAACGAAGTCACAATTATTATCTCGGTACTATTGTATGGAGTTTCGGCTTCGTCTTTTCATTCATGATCGAGTTTGAAAGAGTAACACCTCTCTCCATTCCTCTCGTCTTTATATGCCGAAAGAGAGACAGAGGAAGAGAAGGACAGAAGGATCAGAGAGTTGAGGATGAGAGTGGGGAGGAGAATGAGAGAGAGGAGGGAGCAGTTAAACTTCTGACCAATTCTAAGAGCACCGCAGAAATCATTGCAATCAATGACACTTACTGATATCTAACATTAATGGAATACGCTGAGAATGATCTGGTCTATTCCGCAGGAGAATGAATATAGAACATAGAACATAGAACATAGAACGATACGGCGCAGTACAGGCCCTTCGGCCCACGATGTTGCACCGACATGGGAAGTCAAAAACTAAAGGCCATCTAACCTACACTATGCCATTATCATCCATATGCTTATCCAATAAACTTTTAAATGCCCTCAATGTTGGCTAGTTCACTACTGTTGCAGGTAGGGCATTCCACGGCCTCACCACTCTTTGCGTAAAAAACCTACCTCTGATATCTGTCCTATATCTATTACCCGTCAATTTAAGGCTATGTCCCCTCGTGCTAGCCACCTCCATCCGCGGGAGAAGGCTCTCACTGTCCACCCTATCTAACCCTCTGATCATTTTGTATGCCTCTATTAAGTCACCTCTTAACCTTCTTCTCTCTAACGAAAACAACCTCAAGTCCATCAGCGTTTCTCATAAGATTTTCCCTCCATACCAGGCAACATCCTGGTTAATCTCCTCTGCACCCGTTCCAAAGCTTCCACGTCCTTCCTATAATGAGGCGACCAGAACTGTACGCAATACTCGAAATGCGGCCGTACCAGAGATTTGTACAGCTGCAACATTACCTCAGGGCTCCGGTACTCAACCCCTCTACCAATAAAGGCCAACACACCATAGGCCTTCTTCACAACCCTATCAAACTGGGTGGCAACTTTCAGGGATCTATGTACATGGACACCGAGATCCCTCTACTCATCCACACTGCCAAGAATTTTACCATTAGCCAAATATTCCGCATTCCTGTTTTTCTTTCCAAAGTGAATCACCTCACACTTCTGTACATTAAACTCCATTTGCCACCTCTCAGCCCAGCTCTGCAGCTTATCTATGTCCCTATGTAACCTGCAACATCCTTCCACACTGTCTACAACTCCACCGACTTTAGTGTCATCTGCAAATTTACTCACCCAAACTTCTGTGACCTCCTCCTAGGTCATTTATAAAAATGACAAACAGCAACGCCTCCAGAACAGATCCTTGTGGTACGTCACTCGTAACTGAACTCCATTCTGAACATTTGCCATCAACCACCACCCAACTTCTGATCCACATCTCTGAATCACCCTCAATCCCCAGCCTCCGTATTTTTTGCAATAGCCGACCGTGGGGAACCTTATCAAACGCTTTACTGAAATCTATATACACCACATCAACTGCTCTACCCTCGTCTACCTGTTAAGTCACCTTCTCAAAGAACTCGATAAGGTTTGTGAGGGATCACCTGCCCTTCATAAAACCATGCTGACTATCCCTAATCATATTATTCCTATCTAGATGATTATAAATCGTATCTCTTATAATCTTCTTCAAGAAGTTACCCACAACAGACGTGAGGCTCACCGGCCTATAGTTACCGGGGTTATCTCTACTCCCCTTCTTGAACAAAGGGACCACATTTGCTACCCTACAGTCCTCTGGCACTATTCCTGTAGCCAATGATGACATAAAAATCAAAGCCAAAGGCTCAGCAATTTCTTCCCTGGCTTCCCAGAGAATCCTAGGTTAAATCCCATCAGGCTCCGGGGACTTATCTATTTTCACCTTGTCCAGAATTGCCAACACTTCTTCCCTACGCAACTCAATACCATCTATTCTAATAGCCTGGGTCTCAGCATTCTCCTCCAAAACATTATATTTTTCCTGAGTGAATACTGAAGAAAAGTATTCATTTAGTATCTCGCTTATCTCCTCAGCCTCCACACACAACTTCCCACCACTGTCCTTGACTGGCCCTACTCTTATCCTCGTCATTCTTTTATTCCCTGACATACCTATAGGAAGCTTTTGGGTTTTCCTTGATCCTACCTGCCAAAGACTTCTCATGTCCCATCCTTGCTCGCCTTAGCTCTCTCTTTAGATCCTTCCTGGCGTCCATTGTAACTATCAAGCGCCCCAACTGAAACTTCACGCCTCATCTTCACATAGGCCTCCTTCTTCCTCTTAACAAGAGGTTCCACTTCATTGGTAAACCACGGATCCCTCGCTCTACCCCTTCCACCCTGCCTGACTGGTACGTACTTATCAAGAACATGCAATAGCTGTTCCTTGAACAAGCTCCACATATCCAGTGTGCCCAACCCTTGCAACCTACTTCTCCAACCTACACATCCTAAGTAATGTCTAATGGCATCATAATTGCCCTTCCCCCAGCTATAATTCTTGCCCTGCGGGGTATACTTATCCCTTTTCATCACTAACGTAAAGGTCACCGAATTGTGGTCACTGTTTCCAAAGTGCTCACCGACCTCCAGATCTAACACCTGGCCTGGTTCATTACGCAAAACCAAATCCAATGTGGCCTCGTCCTCTTGTTGGCCTGTCAACATATTGTGTCAGGAAACCCTCCTGCACTCATTGTGCAAAGAACGACCAATCAAATGGACTCGAACTATATCTTTTCCAGTCAATATTTGGAAAGTTAAAGTCTCCCATAACAAGTACCCTGTTACTTTCGCTCTTTTCCAGAATCATCTTCGCCATCCTTTCCTCTACATCCCCAGAACTTTTAGGTGGCCTATAGAAAACTCCCAACAGGGTGACCTCTACTTTCCTGTTTCTAACCTCAGCCCATACTACCTCGGAAGAAGGGTCTCCATCTAGCATCCTTTCCGCCACCGTAATACTGTCCTTGACTAGCAGCGCCACACCTCCCCTTCTTTTGCCCCCTTCTCTGAGCTTACTAAAACATCTAAACCCCGGAACCTGCAACAACCATTCCTGTCCCTGCTCTATCCATGTCTCTGAAATGGCCACAACATCGAAGTCCCAGGTACCAACCCATGGTGCCAGTTCCCCTACCTTATTTCGTATACTCCTGGCATTGAAGCAGACACACTTCAAACCACCTACCTGAACACTGGCACTCTCCTGTGAAGTCAAATCTGTGCTCCTGACCTCTATACTCTCAATCTCCCGTACCCCAAAACTACAATCCAGGTTCCCATGCCCCTGCTGAATTAGTTTACACCCCCCCCCCCCCAAAGAGCACTAACAAATCTCTCCCCCCCCCCCCAGGATATTGGTGCACCTCAGGTTCAGATGTAGACCATCCTGTCTATAGAGGTCTCACCTTCCCCAGAAAGAGCCCCAGTTATCCAGAAATCTGAATCACTCCCGCCTGCACCATCCCTGTGGCCCCGTGCTTAATTGCTCTCTCTCCCTATTCCTCGTCTCACTATCACGTGGCACGGGCAACAGCCCAGAGATAACAACTCTGTTTGTTCTCGCTCTGAGCTTCCATCCTAGCTCCCAAATGGCCTGCCAGACATCCTTGTCCCCTTTCCTAATTATGTCGTTAGTGCCAATGTGGACTACGACTTGGGGCTGCTCCCCCTCCCCCTTAAGGACCCGGAAAACACGATCCGAGACATCACGTACCCTTGCAGCTGGGAGGCAACATACCAAACGTGAGTCTCTCTCGCTCCCACAAAATCTCCTATCTGTGCCCCTGACTATTGAGTCCCCAACTACTAATGTTCTACTCCTTTCCCCCCTTCCCTTCTGAGCAACAGGGACAGACTCCGTGCTAGAGGCCCGTACCCCTATCATCAGCAACCACCATGTGTTCGGCTGATACATGTCACAGAGCGGCTTCAGCCTCTGTTCCCTGACCTCATCTTCTGAAGACTGATGAATAACTGAATTTTCTTTCGAATTGCATTTTCTTTTTTTTAATAATTTTTATTGAAAAATTTTGAATTTATACAACAGCAATGAACCATAATAAAATACCAAAAATAACAATAATATTAGCAATCATGAACATTCGTCCCACCTCCATGACAGATGAACTCCAAAACATCAAACATCTTCTTTACACCAAGAAATGCTCACCATTGATCCATGACCTCTGAAAAACCTCAGATCCTTGCTGTTTCCAGACTGACAGATGACAATTCCGGCCACGTTGAGGTCTTTATTCGATTGATAGATCGCCACGTCATGATGTCATGTGCAGTGAATCCAGTCACTCCGTAAAGAGAAACTCGTACATACATTAGAACAAAAGGCAAAACTATTTTCCATGCGAGGGTAATTACATTTTTTTCTACTTCATAGATGTCATGATTTTCTTCCGATGTTTCACGATCCACTTGACTGTGGGAGGGACGCAACATGGCTGCTTCGGTGTATTTCCAATAAGGTAATGAACGTTTATATGTAAAGTGTAAACATTGATGAGATCCAACATAATTTGGGAAGTTCTTATTGGGCGAATACATGATGTTCCAATGTATCGGCTGTCACCGTGTTGGCTCTTGAGGGAAATGCTCCGACCCATTTGTTGAAAGCATCAATTACTGCAAACATATATTTTGTAACCTCCTCCCTCCTATCCCTCAAAATAGCACAAGCTCATACACAAAAATTTGCAAATACGACCAGGGCCCCGCTATGCTCCTGGAATATCTCAGTTCTCCCTTCTGATCGTCAATGTCCTTCCGGGCACATATCAAACACTTTTCAATATAATACTTTATATATTTATCAAAGCATGCCTCCAACGTAAGTTTTTCATTATGTCCACAGTTCTTGTCGTTCCATGCCGATCCCATTCCTCAATAAAATGATTAATGACCTAATTACAATCTACGACTGGCAACACGTATCTTCCATCTTGCAGACCTCGACCGTCCCTGATGTTTAACTTGTTTTTCTATTTCTTCAATGATGATGAAAATGGGTTCGAATGGGTTTCAAAACAAACTATTCCTTTCGAATTACACAAGACCCTCACTTCGATACTGACGTATTAGGGCAGCAAACTGGCCTTTTGCTTTGCAAACTCTCTGCATTTAGATTGCCTGCTGGCAAGGGTCTGTGACGAATCTTTACTTTAATTACCCCATATTGTTCTCCTTTGGCGTCCTCGATTACATGTTTTAGTAACGCGGTTGCCGGGGGAGATTGTTCATCGATTAAAACACATCCTCCAGCTCCACTTATCCGCAAAAACTCAGTCAGTCCATTAGAAACATACATGCTGTCTGAAAAAATATCATATTGGGAGGGGGGGGGGTAGGAGGTGTTCCGGGTAGGTGACTGCAAATGTTACTGCTGTTCATGAGACACTCTGAGCGCTCGTGACACTGGGTAGGTTCAATGTTCTTGCCTCACGCACCTGTCCTTGACTGTTTACCATCTAATTATCACATCCGAAATTCCCTCACTCCATCCTCATTTGATGATCCATCTATTAGATGTTTTAGTAGGTTTTTGTGTCTGTCTGCTGCTCTCTGCTTTGTACCGGGCTGTTGGGTACTACCCCTACTTTCTTCTTTTATTTTGGCAGTCAGTCCACTGGGACTGGGTGCTGCCACACACTGACAGGCCAGCGCTACCCGTCATTACTGAATTCTGCAAGGAAAGTGCGTGTAATTCTTCAGTTAACGGGAATGCTCTTCCCTTGTAACGTTAGCATTCATCGGGCTCTGAGATCCTGACTAAGAAGTCCATCTCTTATGCGTCCAACTTATATCAATTGGAGGGGTGTCTGTCTGCTGAAATAGTGAGTGGATTAGTGCCAATTCCAAAGGTAACCAATTGGACTGCCAAGGAAACTGCAAGTATGTGGAGTTGAAATGTGGAAAATACCTGTTGAATTGGGAGTATGGGTCAGAGATAGTATCGTCCATCGCCGAAACCGCAATGTCAAAAGGCAATCCTGGCTTCGGCCTGTGTGGCTGTCGTCTGAGACAATGTATTTTTAGTTCACGAATGGCATCTGTGAACAGCTGAGTCCCCTTCCAAGGTATGTTCTTTTTTATTAGATCAGACAACGGTGAAGCTTTTTGTTCCAAATCTGTCCATGTGGTTTCAGCAATATTGCAACAATCCTACAAAGCAATCTTAGGGATTTTCAATCGGAGTTGAAGGAAATTAACACGTGGTTTCTTTCCTTTTCCTTTCTATTTTTTGATTCGCCCAGGTGACCATAGCGCCGTAATTGGTGACCCGGGCTTTTTCATAATATCAGCGTTTTGGGTTAACGCTTTGTCCCAGGATGGCGGAAAGACCTAGCCAATCATGCAGGATATCTGAGTGTTCCCCTCTCGGTAAATTTTGGAGCATATGGCCGTCAGCATATTGGATTAAAATTTCGTTTTGGAATATGGGACTATAGTGAAATCTCTCCGGTAAACATATGCAAGTGGACTGACGGCCCATGAAGGTGAAGGGGAATTTGTATTGGGGTTCCTTTCTCAAGGAAATTGACCAACATCTATTACTGATATTTAAAACAGTAACGTTTCCGGCTTGTGTTGTTCGTTATATTAATATCTCGGGACTGCTCACTACAGTTGGAGTGCTCAAAGGCATTGCTTTAGCACGGTGGCCTAGTGGTTAGCACAGCTGCCTCACGGCGCTAAGGTCCCAGGTTCGATCACGACTCTGGTTCACTGTCCCTGTGAAATTTACACATTCTGCCCATGTCTGCATGGGTTTCGCCCCCACAACCCAAACATGTGCAGAGTAGGTGGATTGGCCACAGTAAATTGCCCCCTAATTGGAAAAACATAAACAGGTAATCTAAATTTCTAAAAAGAAGAAAAGCAAGGGGTTGTTGTATTCAATTTTCTGTCGTCGATACTTAGGTACCAGATTCATCCGGCTTCTTCATTGACCAGACAGGTGAATTATTTGCTGAGACGACGGGAAGTAGGACTCCCTGCCCCACTAATCCGGTAATTATTTCCGGCAAATTTTCTTCTCATAGCTTGGGGAAACCATATTATTTCGGAAGCTTCGTTCCAGCCACTCTATGGAGACCTCTGCTGCCAGTCTTCCGCTATGATATTGAGTTGGGCTGAAACCTGTTCTCGATTCCAGAGCACTTGTTGAACTTAAGGACGCACTGACCTTTTATCTTTCTGAAAGCACAGTTTGCCCACGGCACACATTTGGTCCGTGTATTTCCACACAGGGATCGGGGATGATATCTTTAACTCTCCATCAGTTTTCAAACAATAAAGGATAAACTGGATATTTACATTCGCTCGAAGCCTAGTGTGTCTACTGCCCTAGGGACCAATCACTCAAGGTAGCAGAATGGAAAATCGATGTGACTTCCAGTCTGAACTCTAAAGGGTCAGTTTCTCCCCCTTTTTACAAGTGGGCGTAGAAACCGCTTAAACATGATTTTCCTTTGAATGCTCCAAGTAGTGCGGGAGCCTCCAGTATCCCTTTGGCATTAGGCTAGATGCTTCCTACCCAAACGTACACTAGAAGGCGCCTTGTACTCTCACATTTGATGCCGCAGAACCATTCTGCAAAGGCTTGACATCGCCATTGAATACACAGCGGGGACTTGGGGAAATTGAGTCAGGAACCTGCGCCCCTCAAATATACAGAGATGCTTCTTTCGTGCATATTGATGCCATCCGATCTCTTGCCGGCCCGTCCGAATGTTGGAGTGTTTTCTCAGTACACTGTTAATAACGATTAGGTTCGCGAGAGTCGTGGAAATATGTCAAGAAGTCGCTCACATTTATAACACCGGCCGGTTGACTCCAGTCCTGGTCTGGTCGGTGGGGCGGGATGTGTCCTGCTTGTGGGTCCACCGTGGCACTTATCTGGACCGGGTTTCCCGGAATAGGGAGAGGAATGTTGCTTCATTCTCATCTCCCTGTGTCCGCCGTCATTTTTCCAGCTTGCACCACGCCCCCACGTTGGAGCAACGACAGTTTGCCATTTTGGGGCGATCCCTGTGGCCTGAGTTTCCGTTTGCCGTGCTCGGGTTAAACGGTAGAGGAGCAAAGTCACACGGTGTGTGTTGATTCAGGAGGTTCTACAGATTTCCAAGTTTTCTGTCCATGTTGGGCTGCATATGAGACGAACACATTATTCCACCTGGTATCATTAGTGGTGCGGTTATCTTGACAGAACGAATGACTTTGTCCCGCGTTGTGATCTCTCTAAACTCACCCGTGTTGACATTACAAAAATTGCGACAATGATTATCACCCTCTCTTTTCTTGTTCATCTTGTTAAATGTAAAAACCGCAATTTATCGGCGTCAGTCTGATATCCATGACTGATTGTTAGATTTTATTTAACTATTCGGGTTGTTGTTATTCCCTGAAGGACCAGCTGGGTTTCTACAACAATCGAATATGATTTCATGGTATCGTTAAGCATTTTTCCCGAGCTATTTATTGGATTTAATCCCTCCTAATGTCCTGGTTCCATTCAAACCCAGGAACCCAGGGCATTTCCTTTGTGGCCCTGAATTGCAACTAACCGTTTTTCAGATAATAGAAATCGGATCAGTCTCAGTGGACCCAAATTGTTTCCCTTGAGGGATTTCATCGTCTTTAAAGGGTTTCCCTTTGCCGAGCTTTCAGGGTGTTCTCCCATAATCTCGTTGGCAGCTTCACTTCGGAATCGGAGAGAGATCAGCGGCTACAGTCTTTGCGAGGCGTGCGATTGAATTCTGAGATTAACAGCCTGGCATGTTACAACAATGGTTGTGAATGTGAGAACAATGGATTGGAATGATAGAACAAAGTTTCCGATTCTGACAACAGTGGCTAGGAATGTTACATCAACGGATGAGAATCTGGAAACAATCCTAGATGATCAGATTCTGAGAACAAAAGAGTGGAATCTTCCAACAGTAAACAAGGGTTTATTCGGTGCGCTTTACCAACTTTCCACATTTTATAAATGGATGTCATTGGAAAAACGGATCTATTTCACACTCCAGGTTATTCAGGCGGGTTACTATCCCTTCCTTCCTGTTTTCGGTGTCACTGGTAAGCAACTTTATCTGTCTATTAATTTTACAATTCATTGTTAACCACGGTATTTTGTTATCATTTATCTTTGATGTGAAAATGCATTTTGTGAAGTTCAATCTGAAACACCTTTACCTCTCCATTAATGTATTTTCACTGATCTGTCCAATGTCTGAGCCTCAAAAAAGATTGTTCCCAATCACTGCAATTGTTTTCACATTGAGTGGAGTTCCGAACCGTCATCATCTCCAGTGCCAAATCTGTATTATATCACCTCCGAAATATCACTTCCCTAATTCTGCCTTCGAAACTCCTTCAAATATTTTCAAAATATGTATTCGTTAAAGTCGGGCTCGAGAACTCCAAAGCCATAAGCAAAACATTTCACATTACCAAACTCTGTAGCGAACAGAAACTACACGGCTCTGTCTTCTCAATTGTAAATCACAGAACATTAGTTCAACAACCATGCTGATGCATGATGTGGAGATGCCATCGTGGGACAGGAGTGGGCACAGTTAGAAATCTTACAAAACCAGGGTAAAGTCCAACAGCTTTCGGAATGCAGCTCCTTTCTTTGGTCCTTCCTCAGCTGCAAAATACAGTGATTGGAAACAACCTGTTAGAATTTAACCTGGTGTTGTTAGGCTTTTTGTTCTGATGCAAGCAGACGCACATATATTTCCTTTCGCGCTGCTCAGCGTTTTAAAAATATTTCTGCAACATTTATCCATTGATGGCTCTTCCATTCCCTTTTTCAATTAATTTACTTATATATCTGTCGCAATCTGTCACCAGGAGCCTGCACTGAGAGTCTTCCGTGGCTGAACGAGAGTGCTTTAGGGCTGGGTATAAAACAGCTAGTTCAAGTTGTGAGTTCTAGCGGATTATAAGGGGGTAACCAGTGATAAAACTGATCTTCAATTGAAAGCTACATTAGCCCCCAAATCGTGTAATTGAAAGCTATTCGTTTGACGAGTTGTATTCCTGAAACAGGATTCAGCTGAGTTACACTCAACTGTATCTGTTGGACTGTGTAACTAGAGTAATCCTGTTTTAAGAAAATTGGATATGAGGCCGATTAACAGGGAAGACACTCAGTATCGTTTGCCTTCACTGTGAATGCCACTTGGCAGGACGACAATGCTGTAGAGTTGAGTGGAAAAGACGAGGTTGAAACTGGGAGACGGTGAAACGGAAATATCGAACGCAGAGCTGAGCGGGAGATTATCGAGCAGGCCCTGGGAATGTAAACTGCTTTCATGATTCACTCACACCATGTTCCGACTTGGGTGGCGGGGCGGGTGGGGGGATGAAGTGTGTCATCACAGGACGCTGTGATTTTCTTGGCAATAAGGAATCTGGTCAAATTTGAAAATCCATTTGCAGTTTTTGCTATAAATTGTGTTCATATTGAGATACTGGCCGAACATTAAAAATGTTTTAACAGTTCAAATCATTAAAATGTAATTTTAAAAACGAGAGATTGAGGGGCGCGTGGTGTATTCTTCCGCCATGATCTGAGAGGTGATGGACCTCATTGTAGTTCCTAGTGACCACATCTGTAGTAAGTGTTGGTTGCTCGAGGAACTCCGGCTCAGATTTGATGAGTTGGATTCTGAGCTTTAGGCGTTGCGACTGATCAGGGAGGAGTGGTATCTATACACTGTGTTCCAGGAGGCAGTTACACCACTTGGGCACACTACCTTGAATTCAGCCAGTGGTCAGGGACAGACAGGAGCTGGTGGCTGCTATTGAGACATTTCGAGAATTCCTAATTTCAGGCCTGGAGATGCCGCAGCTCTTGACCTTGTCCAACAGGTACCAGGTACTTGCTCCATTGCTGATGGGGACAAGAATTGTCGGGAGGATGAGTTAGATGACCACTGTGCCGTGGTACAGGACGCCATTCAAGCAGGGAAGCCAAAAAATGGTCGCAGTAGGGGACTCAATGATTAGGGAGACAAAGCGCATACATTATTAGAAGGACCAAGACTGCCACACTGTATATTGGCTGCTAGCTGCCAGGGTGAGAGATATATCTAACTGGCGTGAAACTATTTTGGAGGCGGAGGGGTGGATCCAGTTTATATGGCCCGCATTGGGACGGACAACATAGTAAAGACGAAGAAAGAGAAACTGTTTGTGTATTATCAGGAACTACGAACAAAATCTGAATTGGGCTGGGAAAAGTGTTTCAGCAGCAAGGAGAAAAAAGGGCGGCCACAACGACTTTAAACAAGCAAATAGCGGGAAAGGGTAAAACTACAAGATGGATAATGCTAAATGGGAACCAGAACAGCAGGTTAGCATGTAAGGAGAAGTTAGAATAAACAATCAGGGTTAGCCAATCTGCAGTGAGGTCGGAAGGACACGGGAAAAATGTAATGTGACTAGGGGAGCTAAAGTTGTGGATGAGGCACATTGTTACCAGTGATTAATGAAGGACGCCAGACTGTGGTAAATGCACAGTGCGCAATAAAATCTACCAAGTGAAAGACAAATCAGTCGGACATATTTGGAATCATTGTACCTAAATGCACGCAGTATTCGGAAAAGGTCAATGATCTGACAGCATAAATAAATACAAATGGGCATGATTTGGTGGGGACCACTGAAAAATGTTTGCAGGAGGACCGGGACAGGGAGTTAAATGTCCAAGGCAACTCAGAATTCCGACAGGACATACAGATTGGAGCAGGAGGTGGAGTTGCTGTATTGGATAAATATGATATCAAGTCTCTATTAAGAAATGATATTGGTAGAAAGGGCCAGAATGCTGATTTGATGTCGGTGGAATCAAAAACAAAATCAAAGAAAACACTCTTTGTAAGGTCAATGAACCGACAGCACCAATAGATACAAATGGGTATGATTAGGAATGGATCTCCTCGAAATGATTAGAACAACGAACAAAGAACAACATGGCACAGGATCAGGCCATTCGGCCCTCGCAACCTGTACCGCTCATGATACCAGCATTTACCAAAACCCTCAGTACTTCCTTATGCCCCATCCCTCTATACCCATCCTATGCATGTTTTTGCAAGTTGCCTTTTGAAAGCTGACAACCCATGACAACGCATTCCAGGCACTCACCACCATCTGCTTAAAAGATTTGCTTCGCACATATCTCCTTCACTTTGCCCGACGGACCTTAAACCTATGCCCCATGTTGCCCGACCTGTCCATCATAAGAAAGAGTGCCTGTCGATCCAAACTATCCATGCCATTCATAATATTGTAGACCTCTTCAGGTCACCCCTAAATCTCCGTCTTTCTAATAAAAACAGTCTTCTCAGCATCTCCGCATAGCTAAGTCCCTCCCGACCAGGAACAATCCTGGCAAACCTCTGAAACCTGTCCATAACCTCCACATCCTTCTGGAATGTGGCATCAGAATTATGTGCACTACTCCAATTGCAGCCTTACCAATTGCAGTCTATCCATTACTTGCTCGTTCTTATAATAAATGCCACGTCCAAGGAAGGCAAGCATTCTTCTTCACTACGCTGTCCACTTGTGTTACCACTTTCAAAGATCTGTAGGGGGAGATTTGTTAGTGCTCTTTGGGGGGGGGGGGGGTTAAACTAATTCAGCAGGGGCATGGGAACCTGGGTTGTAGTTTTGGGGTA